>NW_006239202.1:440693-464514 GCF_000226075.1 Solanum tuberosum | reverse complement strand
TTTTTAACTACCTCTTGCATAGGTGGATTTAATCTTCTCTGGTGCTCGATACTGGGCTTATGATATGGCATGAGTTGGAATTTTTGAGAGCAAATACCAGGAAGAATACCAATAATATCCGAAATAGTCCACCCAATAGCTCACTTGAACCTCTTTAGCACAGTCACCAAGCACTCCACTTGTCTCGCATTCAAATCTGCCGTAATGATGACCGGCAAACTATTCTCTCTGCCCAAATATTCATACCTCAAATGCGGTGGTAGAGCCTTAAGCTCCACTTTCGGTGCCTCCATAATAGATGGTCTTGCGGGTGGGGACTCGTGATTTTTCATGTCTAACTCATACTTCTTTGGTTTGGACCGATATTCACACCTATCGAGTGTGGCTATCAATTCCTCATACTTTTCAGTACCATCACTATCGAAATTCATTATAACTGCTGCGAGTGCCTCAACACCTAGTCGCTTTTCAATATTCACTTATGTCCCACTCCCTACTCTGTAAGTTATCTTCGTGGAGTTCACCACTCTGCTTCATGGACCTACAAACATTGAAAGTTGCTTCTTCATTATTCAGTCTGAACTTCATCTGTCCTTTTTCCATATCAACCAACGCACACCCTGTGGCAAGAAATGGTCTCCCAAGGATGACGGGAACCTGAAAATCAACCTCACAGTCAAGATTCACAAAATCTGCCAGAAAAATGAAAGATTCCACTTTTACTAGTACATCATGGAGTACACCAATGGGCCTTTTTACAGTTCGATCGGCTATCAGTAACCGCATTGTAGTGGGTTTTGGGTCCCTTAGACCCAACTTCTTGTAAATAGACAATGGCATGAGTTTGATGCTAGCACCAAGATCACACAATGCCTTAGCAAAGTGTAACAATCCGATAGTACATGGAATCATGAAGGCACCAGGATCCTCCTTCGTTTGCACAAGAGACCTTGTGGCAATAGCGCTACAATGCTGCAATCTATCATCATCTTCAAAACTCACAGACCTCTTCTTTGTTACCATATATTTCATAAACTTTGCGTACCCAAGCATTTGTTCGAAAGCTTCTATTAACAGAACGTTGATGGAAAGCTACTTCAACATAGTAATAAACCTGCGATATTTACCGTCTTCAGTCTTCTTCACTAATCTCTGTGGAAAAGGTAGTGGAGGTCTAGGTGTGGGGACCACTTTCTGAGATATCTCTACTTCTTTCTCTGTTGCATTCTCAGACATTTCTCTAACCTCTATCATATCATCTTCTTTTCTAATCTCAACTTCCACCACAGCCGGCATAGGTGGATCAATGGTTTGCTTACCCCCTCGAGTAGTAACTGCCACGCAATTTCCGTCATTCTTCGGATTCTGGATTGTGTTGCTAGTTTAGGCTACACTTTACTGGGGTGGCCGTAGGCCTAAAATGGTGTAGTGAAACCTTCACGGAAGCTACTTCCTTGTTTCTCTATCTATTAAGTTGCCGGTCTAGAATCTCAACCGGAACTTCCTCATAAGAAAGGCTCTCATCAACTCCCAACACATTTCTTAAGCATAAAGACATGGAAAACGGGATGCATGGTTGCCAACTCATTTGGAAACTCTACTCATAATCAACCTTACCAACAGGTCTCAAGATTTGATATGGGCCTATAAACTGGGGATTAAGTTTCCCTTTCTTCCCATATTTCATCACACCCTTCATAGGTGAGATTTTCAAATTACCCAATCATCAACCTCAAACTCAAGGTCTATTCTCCTCACATCGGCATAGGACTTTTGTCGACTTTGGATTGTTCTTAACCTCTCTCTAATGAGCCAGACTTTCTCCATAGCCTCATGAACTCGTTCGGGTCCAGTGAAAGCAACTTCATACACTTCAAACCACTCTATAGGATATCTACATCTCCTACCATAAAGAGCTTCAAAAGGGGCAATACTAATACTAGAATGGTAACTATTATTATAAGTGAACTCTATCAATGGCAAGTGATCATCCCAACTTCCTTTGAAATAGATGACATAAGCTCTCAACATATCCTCTTAAGTTTGGATCGTTCGCTCTGCTTGCCTATCGGTTTGTGGGTGAAAAGTTGTGCTAAGCTGCACTTTTGTGCCAATACCCTTTTGGAACGACTTCCAAAAACTGAGAAGTAAATTAAGTACCCCTATCCAAAATAGCGGACAATGGCACACCATGCAATCTTACCGTTTCTCTCAAATACAACTTGGCATAGTCTTCTGCAGCATAAGAAACCTATACGAGATGAAATGGGCCGATTTTGTCATTCGGTCTACTATAACCCAAATCAAATCATATTAGTGTCGGGTACGTGGCAACCCTACGATAAAATCCTTATTAACATCCTCCCACTTCCAGGTGGGAATACTGATATCCTAGGATAAACCTCCCAGTTTTGGAGCTCAACCTTTACTTATTGGCAATTTGGACACTTAGCCACAAATCCCGCAATATCATTCCTCATCCCATTCCAGCAATAGATTTCCCGCAATACGCGGTACATCTTGGTTGCTCCCGGGTGAATAGAATACTAAGAACTAAGGGCCTATGCTAAAATTTGTTCCCTTAAGTCATCAACATTTGGAACACATAACCGACCTTGGTATCTAAGTACCCATCTCCCCCTTGGGAGAAAGCATCAACGAACTTCTTGAGTGCCGTCTCCTTCGATTCTACCAAAATCAGATCTAGACATTGCTTAGCTTTTACATCGCTCACAAAAGATCATTCAGAACCTTATAAACCATGACACCACCCTTGGTAGAGCCTATTAGTAGAACACTGAAACGATCCAATCTATGTACATCTCATACCAATTCCTTCTTATCATCATCAATGTGAGCCACACTACCTATGGACAACCTACTAAGAGAATCTGCTACTACATTAGCTTTGTCGGGGTGATAAAGGACACTCATATCATAATCCTTCAATAACTCACTTACACCCGAACCACTTGGACCGGATGAGGGGTTGGGTTGAGCCCTACAGAGATTATCTCCCTCATTATTAGCAACCAAACGACAATTCCTTATCTTGTGATTCATCTTACCACACCCAAAGCAAGCATTGGAACCCGCTAGACACATCCCTTCATGGTTTGTCCCACATTAGGCACAAGTAGGCATCATGGACTTATTATCATCTCTTTGATGTTTGGGGTTAGACACCATTTCATTGCTAGACCTTGGAGGAGCATTAGAAGAACCTTGCCTGGATAACCTTTGCCGGAACCTTGAATGATCCCATCCACCTGACCTAGAATTTGAGTAGAAACCATCATCCGTTCTTTCCCTCTTTGCTTCCCTACACCTTTTCTTCAGCTTTTCTTCCTCAATTTGTTGGGCATGCACCATAAGGTGAGAAATGTCCATGTCATGCACAAGCATAGTGGTGCGGCATTCTTTGAAAACCAAGTCGGACACTCCCGACACAAACTTAATCATCTAGGTTCTACGATCCACCATAATGGAAGGAGCATATTTAGATAGTTGAGTGAAACTCAGAGCGTAATTGCTCACACTCATACTCCCTTGCCTAAGGTTGATAAACTCAAGTACCTTGGCCTCTCTCATATCTAGAGTGAAAAAATCTATCAAGAAAAGCACTTTGAACCTTTCCCATTCTATGGGACCCTCTCTTTTTGGCCTTGCCTATTTCCACTGATTAAACCAAATCTGACCAACCCCTTTGACTTGTTAAGCGGATAACTCTACTTTCTCTACCGGTGTCACTCCCATAATAGTAAGTATCTTATAGACCTGGTCGATAAGTTCTTGAGGATCTTCCTCAAGTTTGGAGCCATGAAATTCTGGAGGGTTCATCCTTGTAAATTCCCTCGCTCTTGCCTCCACCATACTCACACTTGGGTTCACGGGGGTTACCATCTCCCTATTGGCTTGGGCCATCACAGCTTGAGACAACTCTTGAAAAGCCGACCTAAACTCTGCATTGGTTACATTGTAAGTCAAAGGATCAATCGGAGCTTGAGGAGGAGCTTGGGGAGGAGCCTCTTTATTCACATTCTCTCCCTCAATCCTTCTAGTATTAGCTCTTCTGGTAGTCATAACCTGAAAATCATCGAGTGAGGATTAGGATAAAGGCTTCATAGAGTTAAAATCCATGGCACGACTTAAAGACATGAAGAAGTGAAGTTTCCTAAACATCTAGTAACTTCTCATTCATAAATGTTGCACGTTTCACATTTATGAACAAGACTCTACTTGATGTGGTTTGAGACATTCTAGAACCATTCTAAACCTTGTACTCTAATTACCAAGTTTATCACGACCCAGGGGTACCCCTTAGATGTAACAAGGCATATAAGACCCCGAGAGGCCTCATACAAGCCCACATAGCATATCATAACATAAAGTAATAGAAATGAGAGGGGATTAAAAACTTTTCAATACAATCAAGGTCTTTTATAAAAGCAAGCGGAAGTCTAACTACGTTGTCTCAAACCATCTAGAACAAAATGAAATTAGTCTTGGATGCAGCCCATACAACAGTCCAAACCATAAGGGAAATACATGATAGAAAAGGGTGATCACATCCACAGACACAATCGGGACCCACCTAATCTTCACTTCCTTGATCAACAATGAAGCTAGCCACAAGTGTGCAAATCTAAGTCACCAGACCCTACATTTGATAAGAATATCGACAAAGTAAGTGTTAGTACAATCAAGTACTAAATATGATAGCTAGCATAAACAACATAGGAATCATGGTTAGTCAATACAATCTAAAGCATAATCAATGCATATAAAACAATATCACAATACGAAAGGAATACCTCTCAAGTAAACTTACTCATCCTTACTAATGACTTGGGTAATCACCTCTAAGTCAATTTACCTCATGGAAGGAATCTTTAGAAAAAATCCACATTATTCATTCTTTACATCTTAGTCTATTTATCCATACTTACTTTTGAAGACATGGGGATTCGCCTCTTTGCCTAGCTTATAAAGGCTAAAGGGAATTCACCTCTTTCCTTACTTACTTTTAGATTGTGGGTACTCGCCTCCACAACCTCATCATATGATGCGGGTAATCATCTCCACATCATTCATCATATAATGCGGGTACTCGCCTCCATGACCATTAATCATAATCAAAATGTGGGGACTCACCTCTTGTTCAATTCCAAGGAATACGAGAATCACCTCATATCCTTACATATGAAGGTCAAGGGTAATCACCTCTAGCCTCATCAATTACATAACCTTTTAGTTTAGATTCATTTTAGCTGAGAAATTCTTTCAAACCAAGAATCATTCATGTGAGTAAACCTTTCACATTCATACATTTATAATTAGGCAATTTAGAAGAGAAGTATCCCTTCCTCAACAATAACATCAATTACCAAAACTACAGATAATAAGATTTACTCTCAAAGCCATAGATCTCATGATCATCCTCTAAGATTCATTCTAAAGCAATTCTAATCAAAATTAATCAATCCTATAAGGACAAGCCTAAACCCACAAAGTTTCCCTTCATCCCAACAACCCAATTATATCAATTCTAAGGTATAATCATAGAATAGGCATGGATACATGTAAATTCAATCTAATAACATGTAATTATACTATTTCTATGATAAGCAATCACAATCCATTTTATTGGATCCATCATCAACGTAATCCTTAACATTGGAAGAAACCTTAGCTACATTGGGGAATTCTTCATCACATTAAGGAAATTCTAGGGGACTCCATTGATAGACAATGTCCATGGATGAAGAGCTATCATACCCTTATCCAATTTCGCACAAAAGCTTGAAGATTGGAGTCTTGATCATGACTTAGCTTCCTCTTTTTCTTTCTTCTAACTTCTAGAAAGAGAACATTTGAGAGGGGTTTTGGATTTTCTTATGGAATTTGAGAGAATGAAATTAATGGGTCTAATTTGGGGGTAAAAACCATATATTGGTGGTTTAGACGTAGTCAAAATGACACCACTTCAATTTAATTAAAACTTAAAAAGACCCTTAAGTCCCTAAAATAACCACCCAACCCCTAAAACACGAGACCACGACTGATGGATCATGGATGGAGCTACGGTTCATCCTGGTCAATCGTGGTTCATGGTCTAGGACATTGTTTTTAAACCACGGACCTACGAAGCCCAAACCACGGACCGTGGACCCAATCACGGGGCGTGGGTCCTGCCCATGGTTCTACCTTAGGCAGTTTTCCCCATGGTGTCCATCCTTGAATCTCACCAACGGGACATGGGTCCAACCACGGAGAATGGTTGGCCCTCGTGGGTGACACTGTTATTTTTGGAAAATGGCTAGGTTCCGTCCTTAGCCTATGGGGTGTTATAGAAGTAAGATGTGTTCTAATCTTTTGTACAAGAAAAAGGCTACGCAACATAAAAAATCAAGAGTTCCAATTATCAATATCAAAAGGGAGATTTAGTAACAAGTTGCAAACAAAAATAATTAATGCAGGATTTAAACTATTAGAGAGAGGACCTTAGTAGTGAGAGCAATCAAATACTAATTTCGCCGAATGGATAATTATTATTTGCTTTAAGTTGTTGAATCTCAATGGTTAGCATATGTTGTAATAACGATAGCCATTTCTCAATCAACTATCATGTTTCAAGCAAGTTCTTCTAAACCTTGACAAGCTTAACAATACAAAGCAACCAAATTCCTTAATTAAACCCACATTCTCAAGTTGTGTTATAAAGAAACAAATCAATCGAACTATCAATCAGTCATTCTACTCTAAGCATCTTTGTTAAGCAAACATAGAGAGCTAAGCTAGAAATGAATTTGCACCTTTAGTTCATTAATGAAAACATGAATAAACAATTGAACCCATTTCAAAACAACAGTAAATTCAGCAATTAACAATACTCGTAAGCTAATTTATTTATTCGATTAAATAATCACACCCCTAAGGGAAGGGTTTTAGCCAAAGATAACAAAAAGCAAGATATCGTTACAAAAAAGATTACCCATCTGAATTGTTAATGTAGAAAAATGTATAAATCTCTAAAAACTAGGTAATACACTCTCTGTCAACTACTTTTCTTTTTTCAAAAAATGAATTTATACGTTTCCAAAAACTTCCCAAAATCTGAGCACGAAGTTTAATCGACAACATTAGTCGGGATCGGCGAACGACTCGATGGTTCGCTGAAATACACATCTTTTTTTCTTTGGTCTATACTTCAACGTCCAATCGTCCTAAAAGATTTGGTAAGCCAAGTCGTTGTCACCTTTTCATTCAACACATTGCCGAAGTTTAGTTTTACTAGCCGAGTTGGCTTGATCCATGAGCTACTTTTCTGGAAGATTTGGCGAGCAAGAGGCTCATTCGCTGAGTCACCAAGTGGATTTTGTGACTCCAACTTATCTTTTCTTCAGCTTTTCCAACTTTTTAGCTCTTTTCTGCATCGTAATGACCTTGCCTTATTCTTAAGCCTTCATTGCTGCATATAAACACATTAAACATCAGTTATGAGCATAAAATAGGCATTGAGGAGACTAATTCATTGAATAATGAGCCCAAAATGAGTCAAAATTCATGACTCATAAGAGAGGCAGTGCCTGAGCCAGTTAATGAGACCTTCGCTAGGGGTTGGGGTTGAGCCTGAGCTAGAGGTTGTGTTCGTGGAGTGACACCAGCTAGAGGTCATGCCCATGAAGTGGCACCACAAAGAGGCTTAGACACTGAGGTCTTTCCCGAGCCAGAGGTTGATGAAAGAGAGGACCAAATTCCTCCATAGTATGCCACCACACCATTGCTTCGGAATACCTTATTAAGCATGTTGGTGTGCTCGAGGGCTTTACTCAGGGTGGTGGTATGCCAGGCACACCACGAGGTTCACATATTAAACTGGGGGCTCATACCCAAAAAAGCATAAAGTTCCAATGGCTCAAGATCCGGTGGGTAAACCACTAGTTAGTCCTGTGGTTGAGGTTGGCCCGGCATCGGCAGTTAGGGTTCAAGGTGATACCTTAGTTGTTTTGACAGAGGATCAACACCAAAGGTATGAGAAGTTTCGGAACATGGATCCACCATAGTTTCAGGGTTGAAAGAGAGATGCATATGAGTTCTTGACCACTTTGCGAGAGTTCCTCGAGATTGTGAGGTTAGTTGAGTCACTTGGAGTCCGATATTCTACTCTCCAATTGCGTGGGCAACTGAGAGAGTGGTGGAGAGTTTATCGGTGGTCCTTGCTAATTGGATCTCCACCAGTGACTTGGGAGATATTAGCCAGTGTCTTTTATGATAAATTCATCCATTTGTGCGTGACACAAGATAGTCACCTAGGATTTAAGAGTTTGACGCAGGGTATCATCACTATTACTGAGTATAAGTCTTACTTGTATCAGCTATATAGGCATGACCAATCCATAATCCCTAATGAGGCACAGAGAGTTCACATATTTGTGAGGGGATTTACTTATTCCATCTGATTGGCTCTGTTTAGATCAACCCGTGATGGGGCTTCCTTCACATCCATTGTGAGCACCGCCAAGAAGGTGGAGTTAATGGAGAGAGAGGGATTTAGTGACCCTAAGAGACCGTTTAGATTGGCTTAAAAGTTGGGCAAACTTACTTTAAGTCATTTTTAGTTTTTGGAAATGTTTGTCAAGGTTAAAAATAAGTTTAAAATGACTTTAAAAAAGCTAAAAATCAATAGTGGGTTCCCCCTACTTTTTACTTTTTAACTTAAAAGTCATTGAAGTTTGAATTTTTATTTTTTGACAAAAAAACTACTATATTAAGCCAATCAAAACATGCTCTAAGAGGGCCCATTCATCCTGTCAATTTTCTGGTGCCTCATCTGAAGGTAGGGGATTCTATAGAGGGAGTGGCTCCTTCCCGCAATTGGGACCAGTCCATGCTTCAATGCTGACATCTGAGGTGGTCAGGCAACTAGTTATTCTCAAAACGCAAGTCAGGGTTCATATTATTCACAATAGCAATTTGTGAGGTGAGGCAGTTATAATGGTCCTTCAAGATCATCACAACAATCCAAGAGTAAGAGATTTTGCTTTAGTTATGTAGATCTCAATCACATGATTTGGAAGTGTCCTATGTAGAGGGGTCGAGGAGGACGCAATCATTCAGTCCAAACCAGGTCACCAAGACCGCAGGCCAGGGGCTAGGTTAGAGTTCAGTCTGGTAGAGGCGGTAGGACTTCTAGTACTGGTGCTACAAAAAAACAGAGTGTGGGTACAGTTACTTGAGTAGACTTGAGCATTCTAAGTTTGGTAGATTTCGATTTCTTCTTGTGTATGGATTGACTATCTCATTATTATGTTATTCTTAACTGTAATGCTAAGATTGTGACCTTAGCCTTGCCTATTGTTCTGAGGCTTGAGTGAAAGGGTTCTAGTTGTTCTTACCCTACCAGGGTTATTTCTTTCATCCTTGCTTAGAGATTGGTAGATAGAGGGTGTTTTTCCTACCTAATCTTCATTTGGGACACTAGTGTTTAATCACCTCCCATAGAAATTGTTCCTGTCGTGCACGAGTTTCCAGATGTGTTCCCTTCTAATCTTCTAGGTGTTCCTCTTGATAGGGATATCAATTTTTCTAGTGACTCTGAGCTGGGCACTAAGCACATATCTATTCCTCCCTATCATATGTTATAGGACTTGTTGAGTAAGGAGCTTATTCATCCTAGTGTGTCAACTTCGGGGTTACAATATTGTTTGTGAAGAAAAGGGACAAGACAATGAGGATGTGTATTGGATCTAGAAATTTGAACAAGGAAATGGTAAATAAAAAGTATCCTCTCCCACATATTCATGACTTATTTGATCAACTTTAGGAAGAAATTTTGTCCTCTAAGATAGATTTGAGGTCTGGTTACCATCCGTTGAAGATTAAAGCATCAGATGCACCTAAGACAACTTTTTAGAATTGATATGGTCATTATGAGTTTCCACTAATATCATTTGTATTGACTAACACCCCTACAATGTTCATGAAGTTGATGAACGGGGTGTTCCATCATTTGATTCATTTGTTATTGTCTTCATTAATAATAGTATATTGTTGTACTCCAACACTAAGGAGGACCATGTTAGATACTTAAGCATTGTCATTCAGCGGTTGAGGGAACAGAAGTTGTATGCTAAGTTCTCAAAGTGTGAGTTCTAGCTTAATTCTATAGAATTCTTAAAAAATATGGAGCCAGTGAGAGTATTAGAGTAGATACGACAAATATTGAGGTAGTAAGAGGCTGGACGTGACCTACTTCTCCAAACCTGAGATTTAGTGTTTTCTACGATTGCTACTACTGATAATTTATTCAAAGTTTCTCCACTATTGCAGCCCCATTGACTAGAATGGCTCGACAATGTTTGGGTTCTTAGTGGTCTGATGACTGTGAGGAGAGCTTTAAAATGCTCAAGATTTTGTTGACTTTGGCTCTTGCGTTGACTCTACCCGAGGAGGTTGTGGACTTTACTCTCTATTGTGATGCTTCATTGGTCGATTTGGGTAGTGTTGTTATGTAGAAAGGGAATGTAATTTCTTATGCTTCTAGGCAGTTAAAGACCCTTGAGAAAAACTACCTTACACATGATTTGGAGTTAGAGGTCGTGGTTTTTGTGCTTGAGTTATGGTGTCACTATTTGTATGGGGTGCGTTCTGAGATATTCACTGATCATTGGAGTCTTCAGTACATCTTCAATTAGAGAAACGTAAACTTGAGATAACATAGATGACTTGAGTTGCTGAAGGACTATGATATGACTATCTTATATCATCTAGGGAATACAATTTGGTGACGGATGCTGTGAGTAGGAAAAATCTTAGCACAGGGAGTATTGTCGCGCTTAGTGTTGAGGAGATACCATTGTCTAGATATGTTCAAAGATTAGTAAACAGTCCTTTCTGGTTGCAGATATCTAAGGAGAGTGGTGCTGTGATTGCATATGTTGAGGGTCTATTCAGGAATTTTGGTGCCCTATGTGAATTGCCTATTTTTGTAATTTGGTCCAATGTATTTTGTACATCATGATCAAGTGATTATCTCTTGCGATCAACTGGAGTCTTTTCTAACTGCATCACGATCGCGTGAACCCTGCCGTGATCACGTAGGCTTGATTATTTGTCATCCCGATCGCATGAAGCCAATTGCGATCACGATGGTCAATTTAAATTAGTTGACCAGTTTAACTCATTGCGATCACAAATCTTTGGTCATTGCAATCACGTTGAGTAAATTTCAAATGGTAAAATATTTATGTCACACCCTGAGCATACACCCTAGGTGTCACTGGCATTCGAGTACCATTGATGGCCCTAACCAAACCCCTAGCCTGGCTTACTTACTTAGTGGAAGACTTAACTCAACAAGGATAAATCTATTTAATAAACTGGAATGTGATAAAGGAATATTCAACTTACCACTAAAGCAAACTCAAGCCTCAACATAAGGTAATGACAATGAAAAGACTAAAGAACTAACATATGACTGTCTATCTCTGAAGCCTCTAAACAAACTGAGATGGATGTCGGCACAAGACCTACGACATCCTAATAAACTAATAATAAAACTGAAATCAATAAAAGGGATCCTTTGGAAAGCAAGGAGGCTCACCACAGACGATGAGTGCTCAACTGGATCAACGATGCGCTGGATACTGATCCTGGTTACCTTTGTCTACATCATTAAAAGATGCAGCCCAAATGGCATCAGTACATTGAATGTACGAGTATGCGAGGGGAATTCTAAAACAAGACATAAGCTTGAAAAGAACAGAAGAACTTACCTGGTTCAACTTAACTGAACTCGTTTCAATATAAAGCAGTATAAAACAAGTGCCATATAAAGAAAATCTATTTAAAACATGTATGTCAACTCTGTGTATTTTGAAATACAATAATACTGTGTGTGTATGCAAAGATACACTATAACTCTGAAATGTACGTAAAAATACAAATAAACTATCTATATAAAAATATAATTACTTTTATGGGAGTTTCTGTAACTGACAACCATCACTTAAGAGCTATTGTGATAATACAACGTTTTGCCTCACGCTACTAGGGTCATCCTATACCTTGTTGAGGGTATATAACCTGAACTACTAAGTGGATCCACTAGTCTATGCTAAAAAGCACTAAAGAATTAATCTAAAAAGTATGACCCTTTTCTAGCCATTATGGCTACATGGTTTATGAGGGCTGTGAGTTGTCTGAACTCTCCCCCATATCGATGCTCAATACTACTCCCAAAAATATTATACTAGCTCTTATGTTTAAGATATACTTGTTTCTGTGATTTGAGATAATTTCTCAAAAACTTAGCTCAAAGGCTACCTTGGAAATCGAAGTTTCCCCTCTTTCTTAATTGTGAAATCATTTACTCTTTTATGAAAACTAGCTCAAAGGCTCTTCGGAAATCAAGATTTCCTTTTCTTGTTTAAATTTGAAAACATTTAAATACCTTTGAGAATACATAGTCCCCATATACTTTTCAAGAACTTCAATCTTAACTCTCTACTCTTTACTCAACTTGAACTTTAAGTATTAAAACAAAGTTAAAAGCATTTGCAAAAGACTTCTTAAAAGGACTCTAAGAACTTCCTCGACTTAGCACTTAAATTCCCTTGAATTTGAATTTATGGATTCAAGGTTAGGATTCATGTTTCTGGATGATTTCTAGATGTTTGGAAGTCATTTATAGTTGTTAGAGTTAATAGGAAGTGTTAGTACATTTTAGAAGGACTTAAACGGGCTAAACGACAAAAAATTGGTGGAAAATGATGATTCGGACGCGTCCCTGGCGCACCGCGCCAGGTCCGTGTTACGGGGGCTCATTTCGGTTGCACTGCAGGCGCTCTGCGCCATCCCCTTCTGAGGCAAACCCGAAGAACTTTTCAACTCGTTTTCTGACCTTAACTTAATTATTTTCGATTCTTTTTCTCAGTATCTCTTTAGATTCACGTACCCAAAACATATACACAAGAATCTAACTTAAAGCAACTCTAATAATCAACATTAAACTCTCAATAACTCCTCAATCTCTTCCCAAATTCAGGAACAAAACTCTTTCAAGAATACAACTCAAGAACATCAAAATTTCAATCTTTTTTAGGATGAAAATACGGTGAATTAAACATGTTTGGCGCGTGGGTGAACTAACCCAATGCTATGTGATCTCACATACCTCGTAGGATTGAATCCTTGGCGAAATCCACAATCAAACTTGAACGTTCTTGACGAATCTTGCCTTTTCTCCTTCTTTCTCCTCTTTTCTCCTTTCTCCAAGCCCTAGCGTAGATTACCAATTTTCTAAACTGACAAAATTCTGATTTGAACCCAATTAAACTCCTAAAAATGGATCAAAATAATTGGGTAAGGAAAAGACTAAAATACCCTTCCAAAATCCGGTTCTACGCTTTCCTTATTTGAACAGCCCAACTTCAACTGGTCAGATCTCACTCATATGAACTCGGAATTGTGCAAACTTGGCGGCGTTGGAAAGATTATTCCAAGATCTTTCCTGCGATATCTGTAAAGACACCTAATTCATCCTGAGTTAGAAGTTATGGTCCTTTGAATTTGACCAAAAATCCAACTTAACAAACTCAACAAATTTTCCAGATTTTATTCTTTCCAAAAATGACTATTTCGACTTTTTAACTTCTTTCTAGCTCTTTCTAGTTATGGGATCTTACAATATCTCCCCCTTGGGAACATTCGTCCTCGAATGAGATTACTCTTACTTGGCTAAGGGGGTAACATCAAACATGCAGTTCAGACATCCAATAAGCATAATGCAATTACAACATGCCAACTTATAATTAAAAATGCCAAGAAAAGGATTAGTACCTTAATTTGGAACGCCTCCGGATTCGAAGAGGTGTGGATGTCTCTTCTTCATATCCTCTTTAGCTTCCCAAGTATCTTCCTGAACAAATTGGTTCCTCCAAAGGACCTTGACTGATGTTACTTACTTAGACCTCAACTTGCGAATTTGGCGATCTAGAATCTGGACCAGTATCTCTTCATAAAATAAGATATCCTTGATCCCAATATCTTCAGTTGGTATGATCAATGAAGGATCACCCATGCACTTCTTCAACATGGAGATGTGGAATACCGGATGAACTGTGGCTAGCTCTTGTGGTAGCTCCAACTCATAAGCTACATTACCTACCCTTTTTGATATTCTAGCAAATGCCAATATACCGGGGACAAGGCTTCCCCTTCTGACCAAATCTCAGTAGCACCTTTTATGGGTGAAACTTTCAAGTATACTCAATCATCTACTTCAAACTCTAACTCCCTTCTCCTAATATCGGTGTAGGATTTATGACGACTCTGGGCTGTTTTCAACCTCTCTTGAATTACTTTCACTTTCTCCATAGCTTGATGGAATACATATGGTCCTATCAACCATGCTTCACTAACTTCAAACCATCCAATAGAAGATCTGCATCTTCTCTGATAAAGAGCTTCATAAGGAGCCATTTGGATGCTAGAGTGGTAACTATTGTTGTAAGCAAACTCAATAAGAGGTAGGTGCCATCCCAATTACATTTGAAATCAATCACACAAGCCCTCAACATATCCTCTAAGGTCTGAATAGTGCACTCTACTTGACCATCTGTCTGAGGATGAAAAGCATTACTTAAGTTCACCTTTGAACCAAAGCCTTTCTGGAAAGACTTCCAAAACTGTGCAGTAAATTGTAAACTTCTATCTGATATAATCAATAAAGGGACTCCATGAAGTCTTACTACCTCTTGAATATATAACCTGGCATAATCCTCAACAGAATGAGTAGTCTTTACCGACAAAAAGTGGGTTAATTTAGTCATTTGATCTATAATCACCCAAATAAAATCATGTCGCCTGCGAGACCTTGGTAAACGTATGATGAAATCCATATTAATCATCTCCCACTTCCATTCTGGAAGTTCTATATTCTGAGCCATACTGTCTGGCCTTTGGTGCTCTACTTTAACTTGTTGGCAATTTGGACAGTTAGCAACAAATTCTGCAATGCCCTTCTTCATATTACTCCACCAATAAACTTCTCTCAAATCGCAATACATCTCTGTGGAACCCGGATGGTTGGAATACCTGGAGCTATAAGCTTCCTCCATGATCCTCTCTTGGAGTTCATCCACCCTTGGTAAACGCAATCTACCTTGATACCTCAATACACCATTTCCCCCTTGTTCAAAAGCTATTGCTTTTTGCTTATGAACATTTGCCTTCAATTCAAGAAAAATAAGATCTTGGTCTTGCTTCTCTTTTTCTTCTGACACTAATGATGATTCAGCCCCATTCATCACCACTACTCCTCCTTCTGTGGAATCCATTAGTCGGACTCCCAAGAGTGCAAGTCTATGTACATCTTTAGCTAACTCTCTCTTTTCTTCTTCAACATGGGTGGTACTACCCATAGACAATCTGCTAAAGGCATCAGCAACAACAGTAGCCTTACCTAGGTGGTAAAGAATACTCATGTCATAATCCTTGAGTAATTCTAACTAATTCCTTTTTCTGAGATTAATCTCTTTTTGAGTAAAGACATATTGAAGGCTCTTGTGATAGGTGAGCACATCCACATGCACATCATAAAGAAATTGACGCCATATTTTCAAAGCAAAAACTACGGCATCCAATTCTAGATCATGGGTTGGGTAGTTCTTCTCATGAAATTTCAATTGTCTAGAGGCATAAGCTATAGACTTGCCATTTTGCATTAACACACAACCCAAACCAACTCTAGATGCATCACAATACACCACAAAACCTTGCGTATCTTCTAGTAATGTCAAAACTGGGCGGTAGTCAACCTCTTTTTCAATTCCTGAAAGCTTTTTTCACAAGCTTTAGACTATTGAAACTTCATTGTCCTCTGAGTTAATTTGGTCAAAGGGGACGAAATAGATGAGAACCCCTCTACAAACCTTCTATAATAGCCAGCCAAACCTAAGAAGCTCCTAATATCAGTTGGAGAAGTAGGTCTAGGCCAATTCTGTACTGCCTCAATTTTCTGAGTATCAACTTTCATTTCCTCTCCATACACATTGTGGCCTATTAATGAAACAGACTCAAGAAAAAACTCGCACTTAGAGAACTTGGCATACAACTCTCTATCTTTTAACGTCTGGAGAACTATTCTGAGATTACTAGCATGATCTTCTTCATTCCTTGAATAGATTAGTATGTCATCAATGAAACGATAACAAACATATCCAAATAAGGTTTGAATACTTTATTCATAAGGTCCATGAATGTTGCAAGCGCATTGGTCAAACAAAAGGATGTGACAAGAAACTAATAATGACCATAACGGGTTCTGAAAGTTATCTTTGGAATGTAACATTCCCTTACTCTTAACTGATGGTAGCCAGATCTGAGATCTATCTTAAGAGAAATAGGTGGAACCCTGAAGTTGGTCAAAAATATCATCAATCCTTGGGAGGAGATGTGTTCATGATGGTAACCTTGTTCAACTAACGATAATCTATACACATTCTAAGGGAACCATCATTCTTTCTCACAAATAAGACCGGAGCACCCCAAGGTGGGACACTTGGTCGAATGAAACCCTTATCAAGGAGATTTTTCAACTGTTATTTAAGCTCTTTCAACTCTGCTGCTGACATCTTATATGTCGAAATAGATATAGGATGATTATCTGGAAGAATGTCTATACCGAAGTCTATTTCTCTCTCTGGAGAGACTCCAGGAAGATCATCAGGAAAGACTTCTAGAAACTCTTTTACTACTGGAACTGACTGAATATGAGGTATCTCAACACTAGAGTTATTAACTCATACTAAGTGATAGACACACCCCTTTGAAACTAACTTTCTTGCCTTAAGGTACGAAATAACACGACTCGGAGGCACTGCTGAACTGCTTTTCCACTCTAAGACTGGCTCATTTGGAAACTGAAACTTGACAACTCGAGTTCTACAATCAACTGAGGCACAACATGCATGAAGCCAGTCCATACCAAGAATTACATCAAAATCAGACATGTCTAACTCAGCTAAATCAGCCATGGTATTCTTGTGATTGATGAAAATAGGACAATTATGATAGACTCTCTCTACTAGAATAGACTCACCAACAGGTGTGGAAGCACTGAAGGGTTCACTAAGTTGCTCAGGAATAACATCAAAATTCATCGCAACATACAAAGTTACAAAGGATAAACTCGCTCATGGGTCTAGCAAAGAATAAGCAGTAAAGTTAAAGACTTGGATCATGCCAGTGACAACATTTGGTGATTCCTCTTGCTCTTGGTGACTATTGATAGCGTATAAGAGGTTTGTTCCTCCGCAAGTACCGTAAGTAGCCCCTCTAGGTGCAGCTCTGTCTAGTGGAGCAACTACTGAAGACTGGGCTCTATTGCCCCCATTACCATTACCATTCCTGTCTTTGGACACACTCCCATGGAATGCCTATTCTTGCCACACTTTAAACAACCAGTGGATCCCTCACGACATGTACCAGAGTGGTTCCTACCATACTTAGCATATGCATGAGGCTTACTACCCCATTGAGCCATACTACCCTGAGAATAGGTAGGTTTGGCTCTGAAATTCTAACTATTGTACTCACTTTTATTCTTAGGTGCAGGTGCACTAGCAGATGATGGATCAGGTCCCTTATGTCTCTGTTGGAAGGATGACCGGTTGGCATTACTCTTCTTCTGCCAAAACTCGTTCCCTGTCTTAGCTGTCTTATTCTTAAACTCCTCTCTATCCCTCAACTTCTCCTCCTCAACCTGCTGCACATATACCATTATCCTCGATACATCCATTTCCCCAATTAGCATTGCAGCCTTACCATCCTTGCTCGACATACGAGAGAATGAAGCAACAAATAAACTCATTCTACTCCTCATATCCGCAACCATCTCCGGAGCATAACGGGATAGTTGGGTGAACCTCAGACTATATTCATGAACGCTCAAAGAATCCGGCTCAAGTGTGAGGAACTCTCGTACTTTAGCCTCTTTCAGTTCTCGGGGAAAGAAAAGCCCCTAGAAGGCCTCCTGAAAGCAAGCCCAACTTGCAGGTGGTGCATCCTCAGCTCTGTTCTTCTTCAATTAATCGAACCAAATCCTAGCGACACCCTTCATTTGGTATACAACTAGTTCCACCCTCTCAGTATCAGCAACGTGCATGACATCAAATACCTTTTGCAGCTCCTCAATAAAGTTTTCTGGATCCTCAATAGTGCTTGAACCAGTGAAACTTGGAGGGTTCATCCTCAAGAACTCACGAATCCTCGAAGTGTCAGCCTCTTCTTGTCGAGCTCCTCTTTGTTGCCCAACCTGGTGAGTCACAACTTGACTTAGCATCCGTATTCCTTCTCTAAACTCAGCATTTGTAACTTTTCCTTAGGGTTGCACTTCAGGTTCATTGGGTACAGGTTCATTGGTTACCCCTTGTTCCTCGACATTACACTTAGCAGGACGACCTCTGATAAATCTTCGTAGAGGTATGATTAACTGAAAACACATGCAAGCACGAATTAGAAGAAACCTTTTAGAGATCAACTTTAATGCACGAAACGAGCATGAATGAAGTGCGAAATTTCCTAAGTGTTGCAGCCTCCTAATTGTAGATGTGGCGCGCTTCACACTGATAACTAGGACTCTACAGACACGGCTTCATGGATTCCCTAGGACTCTTGAACTCTGTGCTCTAATACTAAGTTTGTCACACCCCGAGCCTACACCCTGGGAGGGACTGGAACTCGAGAACCATTGTTGTCCCCAAGCGAACCCCTGGCCTGACTTACTTACTCAGCGGAAGACTTAACTCAAAAAGGATAAATCTATGTAATAAACTAGAATGTTATAAAGGAACATTCAACTAGACACTAAGGCAAACTGAAGTCTCAACATAAGGTTATGACAACGAAAAGACTAAAGAACTAATATATGATTGTCTATCTATGAAGCCTCTAAACAACTGAGATGGATGTCGGGACAAGACCCACGACATGCTAATGAACTAATAATAAAATTGAAAGCAATAAAAGGGATCCTCCGGAAAGCAAGAAGGGTCACCAAAAACTCTGAGAGCTCAACTGGATCAACAATTCCCTGGATACTGATCCTGGTTACCTATGTCTGCATCATATTAAGATGCAAGCCAAATGGCATCAGTATATTGAATGTTCGAGTATGCGAGGGGAATTCTATAACAAGACATATGCTTGAAAGGAACTGAAGAACTTACCTAGCTCAATTCAACTCAACTTAACTTAACTTATTTCAATATAAAGCAGTATAAAACAAGTGCAATGTAAAGAAAAGTTGTTTAAAACATGTATGTCAACTCTGTGTATATGGAAATAGAATAATACTCTGTGTTTATGTAAATATACACTATAACTCTGAAAAAAACTGTGTATATAAGAATACAATTACTTCTGTGGGAGTTTTTCTAACCAACAACCATCACTTAAAAGCTATTGTGATGATAAAACATTTTGCCTCACGCTGCCAGGGTCGTCCTATACCATGATGATGGTATAGAATCTATGGAAATAGAATAATACTCTGTGTTTATGTAAATATACACTATAACTCTGAAAAAAACTGTGTATATAAGAATACAATTACTTCTGTGGGAGTTTTTCTAACCAACAACCATCACTTAAAAGCTATTGTGATGATAAAACATTTTGCCTCACGCTGCCAGGGTCGTCCTATACCATGATGATGGTATAGAATCTGAACTACTAAGTGGATCCAGTAGTCTATTCTAAAAAGAACTAAAGGATTCATCCAAAAAGTATGCTTTTGAACCCATGATATCTACATGGTTTATGGGGCTTGTGAGTTGTTTCAACTCTTCCCCATATTTGTGCTCAATACTATTCCCAATCTGTGATTTGAGATAATTTCTCAAAAACATAGCTCAAAGGCTACCTTGGAAATCAATGTTTTTCCTCTTGCTTAATTGTGAAAGCATTTACTCTTTCCTGAAAAACTAAAAGGCTCTTTGGAAATCAAGATTTCCTTTTCTTGTTTAAATTTTGAAAACATTTAAAACCCTTTGGGAATACATAGTCCCCATATGCTTTGTAAGAAATGAACTTCAATCTTTACTCAACTTGAACTTTAACTTTTAAAACAAAGTTAAAAGCATTTGCAAAAGACTTCTTGAAAGGACTCTAAGAACTACCTAGACTTGGCTCTTAACTTTCTTTGAATTTGAATTTATGGAGTCAAGGTTAGGATTCATGTTTCTGGTTGATTTCTGGTTGTTTAGTAGTCATTTAGAGTAGTTAGAATCGATAGGAAGTGTTAGTACACTTTAGAAACACTTAAACGGGCTAAACGACAAAAAATGGTAGTAAACGATGATACAGGCGCGTCCTCTGCGCGCCGCGCTATCTCCAAGTTACTAAGGCTCATTTCTGGCGCACTACAGGCGTGCCGCGCCAGCCCCTCGGGTACTACGGAGGCGCGTCGCGCCAACCCCTTTCCAAGCAAACCCGACGAACTTTTCAACATGTTTTCTGACCTTAATTCAATTATTTTCAATTCTTTTTCTAAATATATCTTTAGATTCAGGTAGCCAAAACATATACAGAAGAATCTAACTTAAAGCAACTCTAATAATCAACATTAAACTCTCAAAAACTCCTCAATCTCTTCCCAAATTCAATAACGAAACTTATTCAAGAATACAACTCAAGAACATCAAATTCTCAATCTTTTTAGGATGAAAACACGCTGAATTAAGCATGTTTGACACGTGGGTGAACTAACCCAATGCTATGTGATCTCATATACCTCGTATGATTGAATATTTGGCAAAATCCACAATCAAACTTGAACGTTCTTGACAAATCTTGCCTTTTCTCCTTTTTTCTCCTCTTTTCTCCTTTCTCCATGCCCTAGCGTAGATTTCAAATTTTCTAAACTGACCAAATTCTAATTTGACCCCAATTAAACTCTTAAAAATGGATCAAAATAATTCGGTAAGGAAAAGACTAAAATACCATTCCAAAATCCGGTTCTAGACTTTTCTTATTTGAAAAGCCCAACTTCAATTGGTGATATCTCACTCATACAAACTTGGAATCCAACAAACTCGGCGGTGTTGGAAAGATTATTCCAAGGTATTTCCTACAATATCTAGAAACACACCTAACTCATTCTGAGCTAGAAGTTAGGGTCATTTGAAGTTGACCAAAAATCCAACTTAACAAACTTAACAAATTTTTCAGATTTTATATTCTTTCAAAAAATGTCTATTTCCACTTTTTAACTTCTATCTAGTTCTTTCTACTTAAGGGGTCTTACAATTTCCTCAGAATTAGGGTTCCAACCCCATTTCACAAATCAGTTTTGTTTATTTTAAAAGGGGTTTTCAAGATATATCAATTGGGAAACAATTTTTAACTCCCTAACTCTTTTACACATTAATTAATTCATTATTTTGATGAATAAACTTGAGTTTTTATTCTAACTTTGAAGGTTTTTAAAAAGATTTAAGGTCTTGCGTAAATTGATGATTTAAGGCTTCATTCAACTCTATTTTCAAAATGGTTTCATCGGTGGTTTCCAAATTCTTTGGGTAACACAATTTTGTATAAATTTCCATATTTGAATCTCATTTTAGGAACTGGGTCTTTTGGGTCGATTTGCCCTATTTGAAAAGTCTTGATATGAGTGTAGTTACATTCAATTTCTTATTGTGATTACTTATTTTAATAGATTGCATTAATTTGGAGACACAACGAAAAGAGAAAGCTCAAGTTCTGAAGTGATTGTTAATGATTTTGATGTATATTGATAACGTCTAAGAATCCACCAAGAGTTAAGGGACTTGGTCCTTTATTGAGAACAACTAAGAAAAGAAAGAAACATACCACAAATAAGAAAGTAAAGAAAACAAGATTTGTATGTGGAAATCTTCTTGTTCAAGGAAGGGAAAAGCACGACCTACCACATGAAATTTCTTCAACAACTTCACTAAAACATAACAAAGTTTCACATTACAATCTCTTGCAATCTACGAGTTAAACTCTTAATACCTTCCCCCTTACAACAACATTATTTTAAGCTCTATTACAATGCTTCTATTGCGAACAACAACTAACTTAGCTAACCCTAGCTGACAGGTAATCACTTCAACAAATAAGGTGCACAAATAGACCAACAACTAATTGCTTCAACAATGAAGAGTAGGTTTACAATGATAAGAACAAAATACATACACTTAGCAACTTAGAACCTATTGACATCTTCAATTTTCTTGAGAGGGTCCTCAGTTGTTACAGCCTTGTCCTCTTGCAACCAATGGTGGCTCAAGGATGAGTGCTATCTTTTTGAGTTTTGAAATAATAGTTTTCTACAATTCTTACCAAATCAGCTTTCCAACTTCTGAATTGTTACCATATCTGCCCCTTAGGAATATTCATCCTTGAATAGGACTCAAGTTAGCATGAGTAGAGTATGCAAAGAGATCTAACAGTCCATTATAAATGCATATCATATTAAATTGCATAAAACTAAGGACTAATCGACACCGGCTAAAATATGAACCTTAAAACTGATTTCATGATTATGTATACATATAGAAACATGAGAATAGCTCAAATGCATGGATCCATAAGAGTAAACATGAGGATCTAATACCTTAAGCTGAAACTGAAATGGAGTGAAAGAGATGGGGGGTACTTGGATAGCATATCGGCTTTGGCCTCCCAGGTAGCACCCTAAGATAAAGGATTCTTCCAAAGTACTTTCATGGAAGCAACTTCTTTATTCCTCAAATTCCGCACTAGACGATCTAGAATTTCAAAAATTGTTGTTGAAAATGAGAAGAAAGCCCTCTATTTATAGACAACAAAAGGTAGTATGAACAAGTATTTTTTGTGTCTTATCTGAAAAGTCATGATCTTTTCTAGAAGTCACAACCCTTTTGAAAAGTCACAACTTATTGAAAAAGTCATAACTCTTAGGAAAAGTCACGACTCATCAAAAAATCACAACCCTATGAAAAAAAGTCACAATTCATCAAAAAAATCACTATATATATATATTTATTTATTGATTTATTTAGTATTTTTTTGATAAAAGAAGTAGCATAAGTAAGACAATTTATAATTGAAAATACGTAAGGTAGATAAGAATTTTTGCATAAAACTTATTTGACTGCTAAATTAGGATTGACAATTTATGATGAAATAAAGATAGAATATATTTGATTCAAATTAAAATGGTTCATATTTGTGCATGAAAGTTTTGACTTGTTTAATCCTTCAAAGTGTAGAGTTTTTTCATATATAAAAGGTATATTAATTAATAGAAAAAATGTGTAGACTAGTGATGAGTCCACAAATTGGACTCATTTAGGGCTTTTTTTAATGGAAATAATGTCCTTGAATGCTTGTTTTACCTCAATACCTTATTAAAATGCTGAAGTTTCATGTATTTGAAGTTTTAGTGGAAGCATGGACACTTAGGAGCAAAACGGAGCAAAACGGAGCAAATAGGGCTAAAAAGAACAAGAAATGGAATCCTGCGGATGGCCGAGTTTAACTTGGCAAGTTGCCGAAACGACATAAGCAGCCCTTCGTTCTAGTGTGCGAAGCCTTGAAGGAAGTGGATCAAAAGGCGAGGAAAGGAGGAGTCGGTGGGTCGCCGATCAGTTCCGCGAAGCAGTACTGTACCGCCCAATGATCCAGAATGCAGGGATGCTAAAGGCAAGAAACTGAAGGTGATGAGCTGACCAAAGGGCGGATCGCCAAGTTCATCGGCGATCTCGACTAATGTCGCCGAACAATCCTCCACAACACAATCTGTGAA
>NW_006239202.1:426812-440069 GCF_000226075.1 Solanum tuberosum | reverse complement strand
CATTTTAGCACTTGTTACAAAAAACCCCCATTTGATATTTGACACTTTCGTGTCACCCCCTTTAATTTACTATGTCTTTTATTGCAAATGTATTTAGCTACGACTAATTTGAATGAAATTCTAATTGGCTATTAATTCTCAAAACCGCTCCCTTGAGACACGACCCCAACCCTTGGTTGGGTTACTATATTATCGACGATCGTAGACACTCATACCGTAGGTTAGTGTCGTTGGTCACGATAAGCATATAAAATGGCGCTGCTGCCGAGGAATGGTGTTATTTTAGAATTTTTAGTTCACTAGAATTTTCATCTTATTAATCGTAGATTTTGAACTTTACTCTCAGTTTTGTTTCTCCTTGAGTTTTTGAGTGTATATAATCCCAAGGATCATTGGCAAGAATCTCTCTTTTTATGTAGTTTTAGCTTTAATAATCTTAGTTGTAGTTTTTCTTTACTTGTTTGAACATCACAGCAGGGAACAAATGATGGACGACCATTATGGATACCACACGAATCATCCCCTGTTGAAACTACTGGCCCTCAGGGACAACCTCTTAACATTTAAACAGGTAGGGAATGAAACAATTCAGGACATGTTGCTGAAGTTTCAAGCAGTGCTGCAACCATGCTCCTCTCACGGGATGACAGATAAGGCAATTCTGGAGTGCTTCTATAGGGGTCTTAGACCTGAGAATAGAAGCATGGCCGATTAGATTTTCGAGGGGGGCATGTTATACCAACACTATGAAGTTGTAGAAAAACTCCTCGATGGCATGGCAGCAACCAGCAAAAAAGCCATAAAGAAGCAGGAGCGGGAGGCACTCATTACCCAGTTGGATGATCTGCCCAATCGAGTCACAAAATTGTAAGTACAAACCATGGGTCAAGAAAAGTACCACTCCCTCCATAAGTGTAGTCATGGGAAGAAGCAGGGAGGTGTGCAAGGAGATCAAGCTCCTTCACTCATACAAAAGAAAATGAAGGCACAAGAGGAGATGTTGAATGAGATGAAGGAAAATATCACAATGCTAAATGAAGCATCAGCCTCTCACTCCTTGACCATCCAGCTGCAGGATGCTCAAATTGACCATTTGATATCAGGCCACTACCCACCATTCGCCTAATTACAACATGAGCGAATATGAAGACGAAGAATAATTGTTGACTTGCGTCGTACCACGACGTTAACTAAGGCGTTATTTGGGAGGCAACTGAAAACCCTTTCTTGCTTTATTTTACCTTCAGAAAATAATGGTGTGTTGTTTGTATAGGTTGAAACGAGGGAGATGATTGAAAAATGATATGGAGGCAAATAACAACTCCAGTTGGCAGAGCACTGAAAAGATTTGCGAACACAAAGCATTGTGAGCCAAAAACCTGTGCACTTCAGCGGTCTCGAAAAGAGTTGTGGCGCATCACCGACCATGTCAGCGATCGCGTCGAAGATTGCCGTTGGAATCTTCACAGGAGATGCCGATCATGTGACATTTGGCGAACTAATTAAACATTTGGCGTTTGGCCGAATAACTAGGCAAACTCAATTTACATCGCCGAGAACGCAAGAACTGGATGGTTTTTCCAAGCCACGGGTTTAAAATTCCTATGTCACTTATTTTTCTCATTTCTTCGACCTACCGAATTCACACCTACTATCTATTTTTATATTTATTGCACTTGGAATATTGTGGTTCATTGATTTGTGCGTGAATTTGGATTGCATTGTTGCCTAGCACTTCATTAGCAATTATTCAACATCAAAGGTCAACAATCTGAACATCGCATGTTAAGAATATTATACTTGTACTCATTTGCATAATGATGAATGTGTTAAACCTCTGCTGAGTCTCTGAGTCACTGGGGTTACATATATTTTTTATTGTGAAGTGGTATATGTTGTATGATTCGAGGAATTTCCACTTAGCTACGCGTTGAGTTAAATTGCTACATGGTGGGAATAGGAGTTTCTATGTGTTTTCGCTGAAATTAAGATATATATATATGCGTGGTTACATTAACTGGGGGTCGCTAGGTGAAAATTGAAAGTCGGGGTTGATAATGGATAAAAAGAGCTGATCGGCGAAATGAACAAACGTCGCCGAATTGTTCGGCAGTTTGCCTAACAATTTTCTTCTATTCTTATGTACTGATTGAACTGTAACTCTCGGCTGTCAGTTGGGTTCGCATAACACACCAGGCGCATCGCCGGAAGAGCCCCTGAGCACCTTTCACCCACCCCTTGTGTATCATAGGTTCATCCATTTACACACATAGAAACACCAGTTTTGCTCTTATTTGAATTACTATTTAACTTATCCTCGAAGTGGTTGCAGAAATGGCCAGACCAAAAGTTGTAGGGAGGAATGACCCACCCAGGCACGTAGGAACTCGAGAATTTAGAAAAGAGGAAAAGAGAGTGGAGATGCCCAGGCAAAGAAAGTACACCAAGGAAGCTAGGAAAAAGAGACGAATTCCTTTCGATCTTAATATCCGCCCATGTGATCGGAGCTTAGTTAATGCAATGCATGCCCTCAGAGCATCTCAAGAGATAGATCTGATGATTGCAGCAAATCTTGCTACAGAGACTAAGGCAAAGGCAAACAATGGAAACCAAAATGACAATGCTCCAATGACCATTACTTTACTTCAGAAAGATGCACCGGGCACTGATGCCCAGACAGATGGAGCGACTGCTTAAACAGGATCCCATCTTTACCTCCCTCTATATTTTTCTTCATCTAACCTTTTGGATACTTATTTCTTGCATTTGAGGACAAACACTTTTTATTTGTGGTGGGGTGAGGCCCACACCCTTTGTGTGTTATTTTGATATTTGGGTTGTCTGTTTTTAATTATTATTTTAAATTACTACTTTTCTGTGGATGTTTGAGCTCATGGCTCCTGTTGTTTCACTTGCAAAATAATTTTGATCCATTTCGGAAAATTTCGCCACCTCTTGTGTTGAAAGTGGTTGTTCTTTTGCAAAAACAATTTGAGTCTCGGTTTCGATCAATACTGATGACTTAAATAGTGCTCCCAATTGAATAAACATGAATGTACGGCTACGATGAGGCAAAATGAAGTTGCCTAGACAATATGTGAACTCTTTGCATCTCATTGTGATTAGCCATTTATCAAATTGATTCTGTTGTGATGACCGTTGCACACTAGCGAGTGTGTCTGGTCTTGTTTGATTGAAGTATCGATGCCTTGTTTGATTAGCTTACTTTGAACCATGCATGAATAAACATAGAATTTTCCCAGTTAGTCTGATTGATATAGGAAGGTGTCCTCTTGAGATGATCATAGGAAATTTTAAAGAGTGTGAGCCAATTTGACATATACCTATTTTGTGACCTACCTGTGAGCGTGTGAAACTCTTTTGAACACCTTTGAGCCTTACCTTTCTTTGGAAGAACCTTGATAAACCCTGGATTTTTTTTCATCCACTACCTATAATACTCTTGAGATATATTTAGTGAATAGCCAACTTAGGCCAAAAGTCTAAGTTAGGGGTGTGGTGGAAAGGAAAAGGAAAAGTCAAGAAATGCAAGAAAGCCTCATGAACCTATTGTATTGCAAAACAAAATGGGAACCCTCCATATGTAAAATAAAAGAGAAAAAGAAAGAGAAAAGAAAAGAAAGAAAAAGAAGGTTGTAGAATAAAAGTGCAAAAGAAACTGGGTTTCCAAGCAATACATGGAGAATGAATAATAGGATCACTTATGAGCACTAGAAGAAGAATTGAGGAAGGAAGGGTAGGGGATGTCTTGAGAACATCACATCTCAGGAGGAAAAAGTCACTAAGCCTAAATGATCATACCTTTGCACTCAGCCCCATTACAAGCCTTAGAAATACCTTTTTGATCTTAAGTGAGCTGGATCGAAAGTCAATTGGAAAATAAGGGCAAACCTATGGGTGAAAACATGCATTGTGTTCCTCTTTTTGAGTGTGAGCTTTGTATCTCATTCCTGATTTTAAATTGACTCATGTATATGTGTGAATATGGAATCATTCTTTGTGCGAGGGCATATAAATACTTTTGTTGAGCTTGAACTTGCACAAGTAGCAAGTATTGCGAGAATGAGAATCTTTGGTGATGGTGTGTCACAATTTGAATCTTTGTGTATACAATTGATCCTTGCATAAGTAAATTGATTCTTGTTTTGTGCATTCACGATTTAGTCTTGTGTAGCACTGTTTGAGGCACCCTTTTTGAACGGCTGAACTTGAGTTTGTTTGAGGACAAGCAAAATCTTAAGTTGGGGGTGTTGATGAGTCCACAAATTGAACTCATTTAGGGCTTTATTTTAATGGAAATAGTGTCCTTGAATGCTTGTTTTACCCTTAATACCTAATTAAAATGCTGAAGTTTCAGGTATTTGAAGTTTTAGTGGAAGCATGGACACATAGGCACAAAACAGAGTAAATAGGGCTGAAAAGAACAAGAAATGGAATTCTGCGGATCGCCGAGTTTAACTTGGCAAGTCGCCGAAATGACATAAGCCGCCCTTCGTTCCAGTGAGCGAAGTATTGAAGGAAGTGGATCAAAAGGCGAGAAAAGGAAGAGTCAGCGGGCCGCCGATCAGTTTCGCGAAGCAGTACTGTACCGCCAAATGATCCAGAATGCAAGGATGCTCAAGGCAAGACACTGAAGGCGATGAGCTTACCAAAGGGCAGATCACCGAGTTCATCGGCAATTTCGACTAATGTCGTCGAACAATCCTCTGCAGCACAATCTGTGAAAACTATAAATACTATTTAGAGTTGTAGTCTTAAGAGTTCTTGAAGTGTGGAACAATTATTATTATTATTTTCACTTTAGAATATACTTTAGCTAATATGTTTTTTCTCTCAAGTTTGGAGAGGGTTTTGTGGAGACTTGAAGAAAGGAGTTCTTCTTCCCCAAGTTGGAAGTGGGTCTTCTCTATTCACTTCCCTTAGCATAATTCAAGGTTTAATTTCTTATACCCAGTTGATTTCTTCATCATGTTAGGTATAATTTCTTATTTCTTGAAATGTGGCTAAAAACCCCCCCATTCTTGGGGTGTGATTTAGCAAATATGGGTTGAAATTCTTATTGGGTCTTGCTTGCTGATAGGTTAGATGTATGTTAATGGTGATTTCACCTAGTGGTTGTGGTTTAATCTAAAGGGTTTGTAATTGCAAATACAAAGCCACCCATGGGTTTTTGGCTTGCCTGAGACGGAGGTTGCGAAACCAAAACCACTAGACTGATGGCCTAAGGAGTGGGTGGACATGAGGTTCAGCCCGAGAGGGTGAGCCCTAGTCCCATTTCCTTACACTCAGCTCGAGAGAGTAAGTGGGGTAATGTGTAGGGTGGTCTTCACGCGGCAAATAGGTGTCCGAGAGGAGCGCATTTGAAACGGGGTAAGTTGCCCGAGCCATCAAGACAAGTTGGCCAAAAATTCAAATAATAATGATAGATGCAGAAGTAAAGCAACAATAAAGGTCTAAGACCATATAAGAATTCATAAAATCATGATCAACTTAAACAAACCCCCAAAACCTGGGTGTCACGTATCCAAGTCTCTAATGTATTACAATAGAAATGAATTAAAATGCAAGTCTCAATGTCATTGTTTCTAGAGAACAAACACATAAATAAGGAATAAGAGGGCCTGTTGAGATGACAAGCAACTACCTCTTAAGTCTCCACAGTAAAGCCTCGGATGAAGTATAGAGGAAGGATAATCACGAAGCCCAGGGCTCGTAACCTAAATAAGTGTAGAAGCAAGGAGTGAGTATCAAACATCAAAGTACTCAGCAAGCAAACCTCTAAACACAAAGTAAAGTAATATAGAATACGGATACTCCTAACACTCCACTTAAACCTTCACAACTACAACCTACCAAAAATTAGCCCAACCTAACAGTTCACAATTCACATAGCATATACCTCAATCACAACTCTTCAACAGTTATAGATCATCTTCATCAATCACAAGTTCAAGGAAAAACACTCAAAAGTTCATAGATAGTAATGATGTGCAATGCAATGAAATGAAATACCAAGTAAGATGATGTATGTATGTTCTAACGATACAAACCTGTTGTTTCTCGGTTCAGGACCCATGGGGGACTTTTTAGTCCATGCATTTGTCACGGCGTGCGACACATCTCTTGAATTGGTATATCCCTTTTTGTTCCATATTCTTCCTCGGATCACATAAAACTTATCATAATCACCGCCTAAAAACCAATGCAAATATGTATGTACAAATGCTTAAGGAAAGAAGTATATCCCAATTCCACCAATCAATCATAGATAATCACGACATTTCATCAATATGAGTTCATATATTCATTCCAATCAGCCACAACACATCACGGATCAATATATACCATCAAGTTTCCTTTTTATTTCCCTGTTTTCATCAAGTGAATCATTAAATATGAAAAAGTTAAACCTATCATCAAATTTCATTACTCCCCAACACATGCAATAAGGAAATATGAAATTCTATATACCTAATAAAGATTAAGAAGTTCACTTGCCACAATAAAAAATTGTGACGTTCAGTTGAAAAATTTACAATTCAAATGACTAAAGATTTAGGTAAAACAATTTTGTAAAAATATATCGTAAGGAATTAGATTTTGATTGCACAACTACAAATAAAGACTTTATCTTCTGTGAATCAATGGTAACATTGTATTATAAGATAAGATTTTCCAAACATTTTCCACTAAACAAGCTCATTGAAGAAACCGATCTTTAGGAAACAAATTATTTTTGAAACATTGTGACACTTACTAACTTTTCTGAATGAAAAAACAATAAAAAAAAATTCTCCCTAATTCACTCAAAGTAAATATAAATCAAACCATTACATATTTTTCAATGAAAAAATTTAGCGGAGAAATAGTGATTTTTAAGAGAGATTAATTCATTTTAAATTCCATATATTCTTTACAATTCAAAGTGCAATGATCTGGAAAATCAATTTTGAAATTTTTTATAAAAAATAATATTTTAGCCCTCTCGATAGTTGGCCTGAGTCATTTCTGATCAGTTTGTAAAGTTGGTTTTGAAATTTGATTGATAAGTTATGATTTTTAAAAGTTTTGAAAGTTGAAAGGTCTAAAGTGGAATTTGGTAGCAATTAGAGTCTCTAGTCTCGGAATGGAATTATGTTGGTGTGAAAGAGAGTCTTTATTATGAGGATATTCTGATTGAAATTTTGGATCGTCAAGTGCAGAAATTGAGGAATAAAGAAGTTGCTTCGGTGAAAGTACTTCGGACTAATCATTTAGTTGAGGGTGCTACCTCGGAGACCAAAGCCGATATGGTGCCTTAGTACCCCCATCTCTTTCCCTACGCTTGAGTTTCAGCTTGAGGTATTAGCTCCTCATGTTAACTCTTTCAGATCCATGCATTTGAGCTATTCTCATGTTTCCATATGTATACATATTCATGAAATCAGTTTAAAGGTTTATATTTTAGCTCGAGGTCGATTAGTCACTGGTTTTATGCATTTTGATGTGATTTGTATTTATGTTGGAGTGTGAGATCTTTTTCCCTACTCTACGCATGCTAACTTGAGTCCCATTTGAAGATGAATATTCCCAAGAGAGATATATTGTAACACCTCAGAAGTTGGAAAGCTAATTTGGTAAATGCAATAGAAATATTTGTTGGTGCAGGTTTGTACAAGGCCATGTACGGACTTTATATGGTCCTACGGGTTGTAGATGAGTCCTGGAATTTGGGGAAATTGTCATGTCTTTGTTGAGGTTGTACAGGGTGTAGGTTCTTGTCATGACATGCTATGAAGATTGGAAGATATTACATAAAAAATTACTTATAGAAATATTATTACAGAAATCAATGGAAAAAAAATAATACCAAGTTGTCAATTTTTTCATTGAACGAGATTTCTAATGTGAGACATGATAAGGCCCCAAAGGTTTGTAACCAACAAAAAAATATAACACGAGCATGTTAAAATATTTTATAATATTATGCATATAATATTATAAAAAAGAGAACTTACATTATAATTTTTTCAGAGATATCAATGAGAAGTTCTGAACTTAGGCATCAAATCACAATAAAAATATAAATAGGAATATAATATAGAATAGAACTTCACTAATGAAAATATAGCAACAATTATTTCAGTGTTGTAGGATAATAATTTTATCTTTATAGGAAAGTATAGATAAATATATATAACATTAATTGTTCTCGTTGCATACCACCTCCACAACAACTTAAAGGCTAATATGCAGTATAATAAAGTGACTCGAAAATGAGATATTTTATATATATAAAATCCACAAGTTACATTGCCTTTTTCATCGCAATTCAAGCTTATTAAGTTCTCCATTGAGCCACCTACACTTCTTTGTTAACATCAAGTTAATCGGACCACAAAAATATGAAAGATTTACAATGGAAACTTGATGGGGAGAGTAAATTTACAATACAATTTTTTGAATAAAATAAAATATTATAAAATACCAAATCAACCACAAGACTAAAAATATTCACAAACACAAAGTTAAAATACTTTTTAAACATGTAGCCTTTTCGGGGGTGCGGAATTGGTAGTTGAGGAATTCATATAGGTGGTAGTGTGGTAGGTGAGGAATTCATCTTAAAGATTTTATTATAATATTCTTTTTTCAAGGGTCTTAATCTTGATCTCTTTAATATTATTTATGATATATTCTAGATATAACATATCTTGGGTTCTTAGGTACATATATAAATTTTCCTCCATTAATTGTTCTAATAGTTTTATATCTTCCATAGATTCTGTCCAATATTGTAAATATTCGTAGTTCATTTTAATCTGAATTTATTTCTAAATCATACCATTCTATTCTTTCGAGGTCTAAATCATGTAGGTCTATTTCATACCATTGTTGGTTTAATATATCTTCGGATTCGTTATCATTAAATATTTTTTCCCATATTATTCTTCTTAATTCAATTATTTATATACCTTTAAGTATATATAAGATTAAAGTTTCATAGTTTTTTATCATTTCATCATGCATGTATGTAGTCATGTTCGTTGTTATGCAGGTTTTTTATTTTCAATTATTCCTTCCTATCATATTCATAATTGATTAAATTCATATTAGATCATTATGAACTAGATTATCTTTATCATGTTTTCCTGTCACTACTAGCATCGTACTTTAGCGGATACTTCCTTCTTATCAGCGCCTCAACTTTGTTTACTCCCCTAAACGGCTTTCCTCGCCTACCGGTTTCAACATTAGGATGTTCCAGTGTGCTAATAAACTAGAAATCATGATTCAAATAATTCTAATACATAATAACTAACATAAATTTATTCAATCATATATATGATATTCAGGAATATATAAAATTAGTTCTGCATATTTGTTGAACAGTATACCTTTGCCTCTTGGTTATCCATGATATCTGAGAGTTGCTCCATTATCTATTAATTATTTTAAATATTTGAGAGAGTGTTTTTTATGAAAGTCCTTTGTTTATTGTCGCCTTGAAGGCCTCCTTATTATGTTACATGTACATTCCTTTATATAGAAAGGAAATTCTATCTACTGCACTTACAAATTCTATCCTATCTCTACAGTAATGCACGTACTATACTACTTACTTTACAATAATGCACAATAATGCACTACTACTTACTCTACCATAATGCCCACCTACCACTTTACACTTGTCCTATTAATAATGCACACCACACCTACCACTTTTAATATGCACATGCATATTACCCTACACTTGTTGACTATTTTACATGATTTACACTAACTTTCTTACAAATGTACCTAATAATTTACAAAAATAGTACTATTCACTATTTACTTTTGGCTTCTTTGGCCAAATATATCTTCTTTTCCTTATCTCTTTAGTTGTCTTTATCTTCTTCGTCCCTATCTTCTTTGTCTTGACTTTATTCTAGCTGGACATCGGGAATCACATTGTCTTCTCCATTACATTTTGAACATAGATGATTAGGGTATTTGTGTCCAATTAGCTTGAAATATCTGGTTAATAGTTCTGGCAAAATAAATCCTGTTTTGAGTGCTCTTGTCGTAGGTCTTTCTTCTGGTTTTAATAATGATAAAATCCATCGCTGGACTTCATCCATATCTGTTCTTCTTAGTTCTCTCGAATTTGAATATATCATTAACTGATCTCTAGAGTAGTAACTCCATATAGCATTTCCGTTCAAATAATTGTTTGCTAACTCTTGTATAATAGTTGATATACCAATTATTCTTTTATTGGCATAAAAACTTGGTATCTCTATTTTTTGTATTTCTTCCTGTTGTCCAATATCTTCAGGTATAATCATATCTTTGGTTAGTCCTATTTTAATAACTTGAATTTGGGGTTTTATCTCTTCGTATAATATCTCTGTTGATGCGGTATAAAACTTTATAGAAAATAAATTTCCCTTGGTAACTCTTTTATATATGAATGCCTCGTGTAGTTCTGGTATTCCACTTATTTCTTCTTCGTTGTATGTGCATACGGTATTTAATAGTCCATAATTGTAACATGTCCTTACTAAATTGGCGTTAGTTTTTGGCTGTGCGATTAGCTTGTTATAACCTTGTAATTTTTGGGTTAGGTAGTCTACACTTGGTTCTTTGGTTGTAGTGGATCTAGGATTATGGCTTAAATAGGTTTGAATTTTGTATATGTTTTCAATATATGTTCTCGTGACATGGTTATATATTTTTTCTCATTTTGTAGGCTATCTGCATAGGTAGAGGTTTGTGGTTCCCTAGTCAATGTGTTTCTTGGCATTCTTGGAGTAAATGGTTTTCAAATAGCTGGTTTAAGTTTGCATTCTTATGCTGTTTTTCACTAACTTGTTTACTTGTACCTGCAGCTATATTTAAACAAACATTATGGGTTTTAAGGTGTTTTCAATGTCACATTTTAGCTCTGGATTTTTAAAGTCTTCCGATTGACTTAGCTCCGCATTTTTACAGTCATGTTGCTGACCTGTATTAGCTTTAGACTTCAGATTATCTTCATTAGTCTTTAGCTTTTGTATCTCATTGTCCATACTATTCACTTTTATACAAAGTGTAGTAATGGCTTTGAATATATCTTCAATTGTATTTTCTTTCTCAGTCTGAGTAGCTTTGTCTTGATAAGTAATCTGCAATAACATTCTTATCAGTTTTTATTACTTCAATAGTAAATGTAAAATTTAGTATATTTAATACCAATATTCTCATTTCTTTTGTACTTACTGAATCCTGTATTTTTCTTGTTAGCCACCATTTTACTTGTGTGTTATATGTCCTTATAATAAATTTGTTATATACAATATATGGTTCAAATGATAGTAAACATTTATACACTGAATATAATTCTTTCCTATTTATTTCTCATTTTATTTTCGTAATAGTAAATGTTCCTGAGTAATATCTGCAATGATGTTCTATTTTTTCTTCCTCATACCTGTAATTTAAGACTCCTCCATAACTTTTTTCACTGGCGTCTGATTCTACTATATAAGTATTTTTTTTGTTTTCATCCGGAAAATATAGTTTAGGTAGATTCTTACATAATTATTTTTTTGTGTTTGGTCTTTTTTATCAAACTGGTATTCTATGTCTTTCTTTAATTTTTTTGTAATGGTTTTAAATTCTCTACTAATTTTGGTATGTATTCTCTTACTTGGTTTACTAGTCCTAGAAATGATTGTAATTTCTTTTTCGTATCTAGTTGTTCATTTGAGTTAATTATTTTTTGTACTATATGTGTTTGCATTTTTATTCCATTTTTATCTATTTGTATTCCTAAGAATTCTATTTGTTTTTTTATATCTGCTTTCTTTTTACTTAGGCTTATACTTGAGTATTCTATGATATGTATATATTTTTCTAATAACCTTATATGTTCATCTTGTATTTTAGAGTATAATAATATATCATCAATGTACACTACACAATTTTCTATTTGTTTAAAGTAGTTGTCTATAAAGTGTTGATATCTACCTGGTGCGTTTTTATATCCAAATGGTAATACATTCCATTCATAAAATCCTTCTGGTACTGTAAATGCTGTAAGTTTTTAGATTCTTCTTCTAATTTTAAGTGGTAAAATCCTGATTTGCAGTCAAATTTACTAAAGTAATTATATCCTTGTATTTGTCTTATTTTTAATATTTTATTTTGTTTTGGGTAATTATATGTTTTAGTTTTTTCATTTAAATTTCTATAATCAATAACCATTCTACTTTTTCCTCTTTTTTGTTCACTATGTTTATTTACGATAAATGCTGGGCTTGTATGCTTACTATTGCTTTCTTGTATATATCTTTTTTCTAGTAATTCATTACTATTGCTTTCTTGTATATATCCTTTTTCTAGTAATTCATTTATATGTATCTTAAATTCTGTTAAATCATTAAAATTATAGTTTAATGGTTTTTGGGTTATTATGCTATTATTATCAATTAGCTCAATTTTTACTTTTGTTTTATGTTTTTCCCATCCTTGTAAAGGATCTTCACTATATAATAATTCTAACTTATCTTGGATTATTTTTACTTTATCTATAGAGAATATAATTAATTCTATCTTAGGGTCTTCTTCTTTTATATTTTCTATTTTTTGTGTAATTTTTTCACTTCCTTTTATCCATTCCGTTGTTTTTCGTTTTTTATTGTTTACTCTTTTTGCTCCTATTTTTTGTTTACATGGTGTTGTGAACCACTAGTGTGTTTTTGTTATTATATGTGAGTATAATTTTTCTAAAACTGGCATTCCTAATAGCATATCTTTTGTTGTAAGTTCGAAGTTATACATTTCTTTTATAGTTAATATCTTATCCCATATTTGTATTTTTATATTTTTTGCCTTATATGTGATCATGCTTCCCTCATTATTAAATCTTGTTACTACTGTCAGAGTTTTAAATTTTTCCCATTTATCTTCTGGTAAACAATTGTATTTACATATATTAGCTTCTGCTCCTGTATCTATCATTGGTGTATAATATCTGTTGTAATATCTCTCTATTATTATCTTTGCAAGTATTTATATTTTCATATTTTTATCATACTAAAGTTCTTTTTATTATTACTCTTTTATTTTCATAATTTAATGTTAATTGTTTGTCATCTAGATTATATGGTTTTACTTGTTCTAACCATTTTATTCCTAAAGTGATATTTTTATCTCCTTGATATATTTTAAACTTTATTACTATTGGTACTCCTCCAATGATTATTTCCTTTTATGTAGTTTCTTCGGTAT
>NW_006239202.1:387056-426388 GCF_000226075.1 Solanum tuberosum | reverse complement strand
CTTTCAAAAGGATTTTCTATTTTTATTTTATTTATTTTAGTTTTCGTTGTTATTTTATGTTTTGTTGTTAAAACATATAAGTTTTTACATCTAGCTGTAAATATTTTACTTCTCGGGGCTAGTTCTATTCCTGACATTTTCCAATGTAACACTAGTGATTTATCTATATTCCTGTCATTTATTGCTACTGAGTAGTTAGTACTTATTATGAATTTAAATTTTTGGTATATGAGGTTACCTTTTACTACACTTATTATACTTTTTTCTATGGGTTGTATAATTCTATCATCTGCTAAGTATATTTCTATGGGTGTATCTATTCCTTTCCTAAAACATGCTTTTATTAGTATCTCTGCTCCTCCTTAATGTACATATTTAATTGAACTTTTAGCCTTAATATCTTGTATTTATTTATTTATTATTCGTTTGTTTATTATTGGTATTTAAGCCTTTCCTTTGGTGTATTTGCAATCTACGATATGTTCTCTTTGACTTACTACATAATATTCTTCTTTTTGTCGTTTAAACCAGTTTCTTATTGTTGGTATTTCGAATATTTTTTCTACGCTTAGGTCTAATTCTTTTCCTTTTATTTGTTCAAATATATTATTATCAAATATTATTTTTTGTTCTAAAGATTCTTCGTCTTGATGTTCTTCTTTAGTTATTAAATTTTGTAGCCATAATTTTACTGTTTCCATAAGTGTTCTTTCTATATATCCTGGTGTTTCTGTCATTCCTATTTTGTTATCTATTAATTGCTTTGATATGTATCACATTCATAATTGGATTGTTTTATTTATATCTGCTACACAGTCTAGATCTAAAAAATTATGTTGTTCAGTTATTGGTTTAGGTGTCCATTTTTTATTCAACCTTTTATCCTATATAGTTTTTTCTTTATCATATTGTTCATAGTTTACATTATAATATTTTTAAAAATTTGGATTTTTTATTCCTGATGTACTAGGTTTTTCATCCATGTCTACGTCTCCTGTATTTACTTCTAAATTCTTTGTATTATCTATGTTTGCTAAAAGTTCCGTACATGTTTCGTTTGTTTCTGAATGTTGTTCATATAGATTATCGTTGTTTATTTCATCAATTCTTATTTCAGGTAGATTATCTTGGTTATTTTCTTCTTTTTCTTCTAGTTCTTCTTCTAATTGCAATTTTTCTTTAAATTTATTTATCTCATTTGCTAATTTAGTTTTTTGTTTTATTTCTTTTTGTTTAATTTCATACATTTCTTTTAATATTGCCAGCTTCTTTTTCTAGTTCTATTATTCTAGTATTTTTTACTTCTAATTGTTGTACTTCCTTTTTGCTTGTTGTTTTATTTTTTCAATTTCCGTTTTTCTATCTATTTCTTCATTTTCTTTTGTTATTCTTATCATAGCAGTTAAACTATCTTCTAGTTTTACCGTTTCTTTTTCTAACATTAAACTTAGATGGTCACCTATTTTCTTATATCTTCTTCCTAGATTAGAAAATATTATTTTTATTTTTAATCCGTCATAGTTTTCATATGTTTTTTCATCAATTGCGTATTCTTCTTTATTCATTTATAAGTTGTGTTGTAGTTTATATTCTAAGTTTTCTATTTGTATCTGTAGATAAAAAATAGTTTTCTCTGTGCTACTATAGATTTTTTACAAATTCCTGCAAATATATTACTGTTTTAATCTATTTTGCCTATGTCTCAATTCTTGTCTTTTTTGCTATAATTGTTTCAGTAAGTTTTTTGTCTATATTCGTTATTATCGTTATTCATTGTATCTTTAAATATTGAATATATTTATATTCTATTTTAGATATATTATCTATTAATTGGTCTAATTTGTCGTTATCAGTTTTTGAGATATTGAGTTGTTTGTATTTTGGATATAATTTGTTTAATTTTCTTCTTATTTTTCTTAACTTTCTACAAGTATGTTTCTTCTTATATTTCTTATCATCCATAGCTCTGATAAACTTGTTACAATCGAGAAAAAACTAATGAAATAATATGCCACCATCCAAAAGTTAAGGTCATTATAGCTCACACTCCAATCTCAAGACCGGTGTGTAAGCCAAAGTGAAGATGTGATAAATAAACATGCAAGACTTCTGGAACGAAGTAAGGCCATAAACAAAGAAAAATCAGGAAACAAAACAAAATAATCTAAAACATGGTATCATAATCTCACAATCCAAATTCATAAGTCATGATGGTACCTATGTTCCCAACCAATAGGTAAGCGAACCCAACATATTTTACCAATTTTAACTAACTAATGAGGTAAAAAGGTAAACAACGAGTAAAATATCTCCAACACTAAGTCCTTTATAAATATGAAATACGGAAAGCTAAAATACCACCCAAGAATTAGTGTCATAAGTACAAGAGCTTCTAAATATGGTGCAAGTCTGAAACTAAAATGACAAATCCAAACATAAGGGATATCTTATATGAATACTAAAACAATAGAATAAATAAAAGATAGAGGGAGGTGTGGGCCACGGAACATCTAAGCAGTTCACCACAACCCCAAGATACTCCAAGCTCAGACTCAGAAAGCTCCACGAGATGTGCTCGTACTCGAAATCAAATCTGCACCACAAGAATGCAACAAGTGTAGTATGAGTACGAGACCACGTGTACCCAATATATCTCATAGACCGACAACGAAGAAGTAGTGACATGAGTTTATATAGAAAATTGAGTCTCTTACTTATACAAGTTTATGTTATACTTACCAGTCAAGTTTCATCAAATAGAGGTAATCAAATATCACGTATTGTCCAACCACCAATAAAACACATAATCAACAAGAATGAAGGATGTAATGAGATGCAATGCAATGCAATATGACACCATGAAATGATATGCCTCAGATGTCACTCTCAACCGTTTTTACATCATACTCCTAGGAAATACATCGAGAGTACATGACCCATGGGGGACTCGAGAGATCCAATTACCGACACATACGATCTCCACGTGTCTGTATGAACAATCTCAACGCACTATCATAAAATCAAATAATTTTCGCACGGACAATCTCCACGTGCCCAATTTATAATCTTAATATATCACCATCCCCAACACGAACGATCTCCACGTGCCAAACTTATTAATCAAATATCAGTGTAATATATAACCACCTCAACTATCACAAATATACGGGTTCAATAAAGAAACATAATCACACAAAAGAATGCAAGTCAATAATGCATCAGCTAATGCCCATATGCTTTGGCATTCTTTGATTACAATCTGCATTCCATAGTGATAAACTTTCCCTTTATTACACCAGTACTCATACAAATGCCCGTCACACCATTGGTACGAGACCCCCATCTTTCACTCTTACCCATTGTCTATTCTATTTTTAATCTTTAATTAGAAAACGTCCCTCAACGAAGTCTAAAAGTCTTAACATACCTTGAATGCCGAACACGTGCCACGAACCCTCAAGATTTTTTCTTTTTTTTCGCAAAGCTTCAGAACGTTCCCAATCTACCAATTATGCAATATTTGTGTAAGTAAACAAATTTGTAGACAACCATGTGCTATATGTTTATCCTAGACTCAAAAATTCACCAAAATCTATAATTCAGTTCATGATTCTTAGTGTCAACTATATGTCAAGTCTCATATTTGCTAAATTTCATGCCTAGGGTAAATCCTTAATTCCTCCAAAAATAATAAATCTAATGGTGTTTATATAACAAAATACACCTAATATTTAATTACCTATCTCCATCTGTTAAACTTATATCTTAATTTGATAATTTAGTAACTTAAAGATCAACCCACTAATTTACGAACAAGGGAAGTGCACTGCTAACATATAATATGCCAATCATTGAGATGATTTCCTAATGATTGGCTTATAATCTTGTCCCTCACCATTGACTAATATCACCTCAATAAGAAAGGAAATTGCAGACCAAAATTTTAAACCCTACTGACAGATATACTTGAACCTCACATCAACAATATAATAATGATAACAAATCAAGTCAAAATAATTTAGATTGTAATCCTATTCAATGTAAAGTTTAAAATCTTGAGAGGGACGGTATCTTTTTACCTGAACAATAGGTTCTTCTCGGACGCCGAGGTATTGATCTAACTATCCCTATTTCCTTTTGCTCAAATTTTTATATAACAATTTTAACCACTCTTACTTATTTTACTTACGGGCCAAATGGTTAAAGGTATTAAAATTTTATTGACTTGGCCCATTAACTATCAATTGTATTAATTATTGGCGGAATGGTCTGATGGACTCTTATACTTGTATTAGATTGTAAAGTGTACCCTTCTACTTATGACTTTGTCAAGTGAGCACTTAAACTTAATGAAATACAATAATTTAAACCCTTTTTTCATTTGAACAGAGTACGTGTAATGCAACCAAATACACATAGATTCCAACTCATTTTTAATACCACGTCAGAAATTAAATATAGAAAATAAATAATAATCTTTTAAAAATGTTATTTTTTCCTCTCTCGTTGCACCTTCTTTCTCATCCCTACATTCTCATCTGGTCATCCCAGCCGCTGCCCTACCACCACCGAATCCAAACCCACCTCCCACTCCCACCATTATCCATCCGCCTTAAGAATAAAACATACACCTGCTGCCATAGCTTCAGAATTGGGTGTTCTCATTTGGCAAGTTTCTATAAAAGATGAAATTCCTCTTCTTGATCCAATGCTTGCAAAGCTATACATAATTTTTCCTTCCCCAAAACATTCAGAGATTCAAGAATCCTTAGAAATTTTTTGAGAATACATAAATCTCCAGCAACCAAAAAAAGCTTACTTGAAGCAACTGTGGAGATTTTAGCAATGGCACTGATAGTTTTCTTCCTAATCTCCAACAAAGAACTGAAATCGAGTAAATGGACCAGCTTCGAAATGATTCCTTGAGCTACTGGCATCGATACATTCTTGTCATCTTCGTGTAACAACCCAAGTTGTGAGTCCAACATCGAGTTATTTGACTAGGTCGTCTTGATCTGAAGTCGAGTTATTAGATTCCTCAATTCAACCCGTCTAATCTTGTAATTTGAGCTTTCAATTTGGAGAAAAGTTTTCAATTTAAACCTTCAAATTAAAAGCTCAAATTATGTAACCCATTTTAGATTTGAAGACAAATAAATCAACCCAAAGAATCATTGAAACAAAAAAGTTCTTCTTCTTTTCGGTTTGTATGTTTGTTGTTGGATGTTTAAAGGATGAGTAATTTCTTTTAGAAATGGAGCAAGATTACAAAAATAATGGTGGAAACAATGGAAACTCAACAATCTAATTTTTTTACTAAAGAAAAAAGGGAAGAAGAATGGGATATTTTTGTTTTTCCCATTTTTAAATTATTTTTCTCCTCATAATAGGTTTATTTTTGATGAAAAGTATCAATATCACTCTCTTAATTTGCGTGTACCTCACACATTTTTCCAACTCAACAATTTTATTGCCACATATGTTTGGTCAATGGTCAGAGGAGTTTAAAATATTATGTTTTTATTGAGTTTCAGTGTTCACTTGACAACGTCATAAGTAAAAGGGTCCACTTTACAATCCAATACAAGTATAAGGGCCCATCAGACCATTCTGCCGTAATTATTTAAACAATATTTGTTAACAAAATAATCGTTGTTGCTAAATAGTTCAAAATTTCCATTTAAAATTTATAGAAAGAGTCAAAATAGTGCTAATGCTCAAAACGGCCTAGCGGATCGTTACATCATCAACCACTTAAACAAACGTTCGTCCTCGAACGACAAAAGAATAGAGCGCTCCTAAACGCTCAAAAGAGTGAGGATATCTACTCCTCATGTTTGACTCGGTCTCCCATGTAGCCTCCTCCACTAGACGATGCTTCCATTGAATCTTTACTGAAGCAACCTCCTTCTACCTCAACTTTCGAATTTGCCTATCCAAAAATGGTTACCGGCTCCTCCTCAAAAGTCAGATTATGATCAAGTAACACTGAATCCCATTGAATCACATGAGCACCACCCTGATGATACTTCTTCAACATCGAAATATGAAATAAGGGTGAACACACGACAATCTAGGTGGCAAAGACAACTCATACGCCACCTCAGCAATACGCTCAATAATCTCGAAAGGAACAATATACCTTGGACTCAACTTTCCCTTCTTTCCAAATCTAATCACACCCTTCATGGGCGAAACATTCAATAGAACCCGCTCTCCAAATATGAACTCCAAATCACGAACCATTTGATTTGCATAACTCTTTTGCCTACTCTGAGCCATGATAAGTCTATCTTGGATCAACTTAACCTTGTCCAAGAACTCCCTTAGCAAATCTGTACCCCACGGTCTAACCCCAAATGCGTCAAATCAACCAATTGGAGATCGACATCGCCTGTCATACAAAACATCAAATGGTGCCATCTTAATGCTCGAATGGTAACTATTATTGTAAGAAAACTCTGCCATTGGCAAGAACTAATCCCAGTGACCACCAAAGCCTATCACACACTCCCGCAACATGTACTCAAGACCCTGAATAGTCCGTTTAGACTGACCGATATTCTAAGGGTGAAAGGATGTACTAAGATCCACCCGAGTGCCCAACTCTTTCTACATAGACCGCCAAAAATAAGATGTAAATTGTATGCCACGATCTGAAATAATAGAAATGGGAACCCCATGCAAGAAAACTATCTCTCGAATATAGATCTTGGCTAACTTCTCTAAATTATAGGTAGTCTGAACTGGTACAAAGTGTGCAAACTTAGTCAATCAATCCACGATGACCGATATAGCATCAAACTTACCTAAGGTACGTGGAGACCCTACAAAAAAGTTCATAGCAATACACTCCCACTTCCACTTAGGTATAGGCATCCTCTAAGTCACACCCCCAGGATTTTGGTGCTCATACTTCACTTGCATACAATTCAAACACTGAGATACAAAAGCCACTATGTCCCTCTTCATACGACACCACCAATAATGTTGCTTCAATTCACGATACATCTTTGTAGCCCACGAATGATTAGAGTACCTCCAACTATGGTCCTCCTCCAAGATCAACTTAGTCAAACCACATGTTCGAGGAACACAAATACGACCTTTTATCATCAAAACTCCTTCACTATCAACAATTGCATCCTTGTCTTCTCCTTTTGACACCTTGTCTCAAATCTTACATAAATCGCCATCATCAAATTGTTCAGTCTGAAATTGCTCCAACAAGGATGACCTAGCCACCACATAAGCCAAAACCTTACCAGATTCTGAAATATCAAGCCTCACAAAGCTATTGGTCAAGGACTGGACATCCCTAGCTAAAGGACGCTCGCTAACCTGTAACAAGGCTAGACTACCCATGCTTACCGGCTTGCAACTCAAGGCATCTGCTACAACATTTTCCTTGCCCGGATGATAAAGAATAGTCATGTCGTAGTCTTTGGGCAACTCCAACCATCTCCACTGCTTCAAATTGAGATCCCTTAGATTGAATATATACTGGAGACCACGAAGATCTGTGAGCACCTCACAATGTACCCCATCAAGGTAATGCCTTCAAATCTTCAATGCAAACACTACAACCACAAACTACAAGTCATGAGTAGAGTAGTTCTTCTCGTGAATCTTCAACTGCCTTGAAGCGTAAGCTATAACCTTCCCTTTATGCATCAATACACAACAAATACCAATCCGAGAAGCATCACAATATACAATAAAACCCTATCCATCCATGGGTAGAGTTAAAATCGAAGCAGTAGTCAATAAAGTCTTGAGCTTTTGGAAACTTACCTCACACTCGTGAGACCACTGAAAAGTCACTTCCTTCTGGGTCAATCTAATTAATGAGGATGCAATGGAAGAGAACCCCTCTACAAATCATTGCCAATAGCATGCAAGGCGTAAGAAACTTCGAATCTCAGTAATTGAAGCAGGTCTGACCCAATCTAGAACTACCTCAATCTTATTTGGATGCATCATAATACCTTCCATATACACCACATGTCCCAATAATGCTACCGAACTAAGCCAAAACTCATGCTTTGAAAACTTTGCATATAGCTTTTTCTCCTTTAGAATCCCAATCACGATTCTCAAATGATGCTCGTTTTCCTCCTTACTGTGGGAGTATATCAATAAATCATCTCTGAAGACAATAACAAAGGAATCCAAGTACGGTCTGAACACTTCATTCATCAAATCCATAAAAGTTATTGGGGAATTAGTCAACCCGTAAGACATCACCAAAAACTCGTAATGGCCATAACGTGTCCGAAAAGCTGTGTTAGGGATATTCTCTGCCCTAACCTTTAGCTAATGATAGCCGGATCTCAAGTCAATCTTGGAGAAAACTGAAGCACCCTGCAGTTGATCAAATAAATCATCAATACTAGGTATTAGGTACTTATTTTTTATGGTTACCTTGTTCAACTACTGATAGTCAATACACATACGCATCAATCCATATTTCTACTTCACAAATAACACTGGAGCACCCAAAGGATATACACTCGATCTAATAAACCCCTTGCTCAACAAGTCCTGCAATTGCTCCTTGAACTCTTTCAATTCAGCTGGTGCCATGCGATGAGGAATGGAAATAGGTTGAGTGTCTGGTTCTACGTCAATACAAAAATCTATATCATGATTAGGCAGAAGACCTAGTGAATCTGTCGAAAATACTTCCAAAAATTTACTCACCACCGAAATAGACTCAAGCATATGAGTCTCAACACTAGTATCTCGAATGTGTGCCAAGTAAGAAAAACATCCTCTCTCTACCAAGTGACGAGCCTTTAGAAATGATATCACCCCTTTAGGAGGGTGACTAAGAGATCCTGTCCATTCTACTATAGGAATTCCAGGCATATCTAATGTAACTATCTTGGCATAACAATTTAAAATTATGTGATAAGGAGATAACCAATCCATACCAAGAAACACATCAAAATCTACCATCTCTAAGACCCTTAAATCTACATAAGTGTCATATCCCATCAAGGTAACTATACATAGTCGATATACCAGATCTACCACTACAGAATCCCCAACAGGAGTAGAAACATATATCGGCAAATCAAGAGACTCACATAATATATCCAGACTCGAACCAAAATATGTGGACACATAAGAATAAGTAGAGCCTGGATCAAATAATATAGTAGCTGGTTGATGACAAACCGGAATAATACTTGTGATAACAACATCTGAAGTCTTAGCCTCTCGCCTGCTTGAAAAGAATTAAAGTGAGAACGACCGCCCTCAGATTGTGAACATCCACGACCACCACTTCGACAAGAAGTAAAACCACCTTTACTTGAATGAGAACCACCTCTGCCACTCTGTACACCTCCCTTAGTTGGAGGTTGTGCAGCCATGAAAGTCAAATCCTGAGAACCATGATGCGAGCCACCATGTATGGCCCTAGTGCAATCTCTCATAAAGTGTCCCATATCACCACACTCAAAAAAACCCTACGAGACATAGGTGGATGAGTGAAAACTGAATGACCACAATGCCCTCCACTGCCTATAGGTCTGGAAGATGAACCCTGTGAAGTATGCACTGAAGTCAAAGAACTATGCCTAGTGTAATCAACCTTAAATGCTGGTATAGTAGAATTAATGGGTTTGTTAGACTAAGAGTGATAACCTCTCCCTGAGTAACCTTGACTCTTAGGCGGAGCACCACCATAATAACCCGAATGACAGGACCTCTTGCCCTCACGCTGCTCTAATCCCTCACGTCGAATCATCTCTAACTACTTAATAGCATCTACCACCTTCTGTAACAGAACACTAGAAGCAGCAACTTGAGAAACTCCCAGACAAATCAGAATAATCAGCCCCTTAACAAACCTTCTCACTCTCTCCTCCTCGGTGGGAAGTATCATCGAAGCATTCCTAGCCAAGGCATGAAATTTACCCTCATACTTTGTTACTTATATACCATCTTGCTTCAAACCCTCAAACTCGTCCCTCTTGCGCTCCCTCTCACTGCGTGGAACAAACTTGGCTAGAAACACATGTGTAAAATGAGTCCATGATAGTGGAGAGGATCCAACCGGCCTACTACTAATATAATCCATCCACTACTGCTTAGCAGAGCCAGTCATCTCAAATGTTGTGTAGTCAACTCCATGAGACTCCACTAATCCAAGATTATGCAACCTCTCATGATAACTAACTATAAATTCATATGCATCTTCAGTTAAGTCGCCAGTATAAGTTGGAGGATTCATTAGTATTAACCTCCCTAACATCTTTTGTTCATCAATGGTCATGGTAGGCTTGTTCACCAAGTATGATGCAAAACCTTGAATTCCATACTATCTAAACAGGGAGCTACAACAACAGCTGGTTGAGTCCTGGGAGTATGAGAATTTCGAGCAACCATCAGATATGGAGTCTGACCTCCAACACGGGTCTGTGAGGCATCAGACATGACAGTCAAAGTTAACGCCTGAGCCATCCCTTCTAGAAGTCCTAACATACGAGCCAAGGTATATTCAAGTACAACGGTGGCAATAATACTGTGTGGAGCTTGAGCTGGTCCATCCCCCTCGATACGATCCTCCACATCCCTATGAATTACATCTGCATGAGGAGGTGCTGTCCTATCATGGCCCTGGGTAGCTATTGGTACTTGGCCTTCCATGGGTGCTGCAACATGACACCTACCCGGACCCCGACCTCGACCTCAACCTCAACCTCAACCTTGTCCCCTGCCTCTACCTCGAATAGTGCTCCCAGAAGCAAGCGAAGGAATAGGCTCTTGATGACTACTTACAGATGTACGAGTCCTCACCATCTGAGAGAGAATGAGATATCAAGATTAGAATTTCAACAAGGTCAAGTGTGCATGATAAGGAATGAAAGAATAGAATTTTGCTAAATGTCCTATAGCCTCAAGAAGATAGGTATGGACGTCATCATACCAATCCGCAAAATTCTATTAGACGTTGCTCTTGTACTCGTGAGATCGATGAACCTAGGGCTCTCATACCAAATTGTCACGATCCAAATTCACAAGTCGAGATGGCACCTGTGTTCCCAACCAATAGGTAAGCCAACCCAACATATTTTACCAGTTTTAACTAACTAATGAGGTAAAGAGGCAGACAACGAGTAAAATATCACAAACACTAAGTCCTTTATGAATACTAAATGCGGAATGTTAAAATACCACTCAAGAATGGGTGTCATAAGTACTAGAGCTTCTAAATATGGTGCAAGTCTGAAACTAAAATGAAAAATTCAAACATAAGGGATATTCTGTCTGAATACTAAAACAACATAATAAATAAAAGATAGAGGGATGTGTGGGCAACGGAACAACCAAGCAGCTCACCACAACTCCAAGATACTCCAAGCTCGGACTCAGAAAGCTCCATGAGATGTGCTTGTACTCGGAATCGAATCTGCACCACAAAGAGTGCAACAAGTATAATATGAGTACGAAACCACATTACCCAATGTATCTTATAGACTGACAACGAAGAAGTAGTGAGAGGAGTTTATATAAGAAAATCAGTCTTTTATTTATACAAGTCTATGTCATACTTACCAGTAAAGTTTCATCAAATAGAGGTAATCAAATATCACGTATTGTCCAACCACCAATAAAACACATAATCAACAAGAATGAATGATGTAATGAGATGCAATGCAATGTGACACCATGAAATGATATGTCTCAGATGCCAAGTACTCTCTCAGTCGTATATCTATAATACTCCTCGGAATTAAATCGAGAGTTCATGACCCATGGGGGACTCACGACGTCCATATACCGACACAGACGATATGCATGTGTCTGTGCGGACGATCTTTATGCACTTTCATAGAATCAATCAATTTCCACACTGACGATCTCCACGTGCCCAATTTGTAATCTTAATACCTCACCATCCCAGCACGGACAATCTCCACATGCCAAACTTATACTCAATCTCATGTCAATGCATGTGCACAATATGATTTCAATAAAAAGGGATGATGATGCATCTCAATCAATCCAATATCAGCGTAATATAAAACCACGTCAACTATCACAAATATATGGGTTCAATAAAGAAACACAATCACACAAACGAATTCAAGTCAATAATGCATCAGCTCATGCCCATATACTTTGGCATTCTCGAATTACAATCCACATACTATAGTGATAAACTTTCCCTTTATTACACTGATACTCATATCAATGCCCGTCACACCATTGGTACGAGACCTCCATCTTTAGCCCTTACCCATTGTCTATTTCATTTTTAATCTTTAATTAGAAAATGTCCCTCAACAAAGTTTAAAAGTCTTAACATACCTTGAATGCCGAACACGTGCCATGAACCCTCAAGATTTTTCCTTCCCTTTTTGCAAAGCTTCAAAACATTCCCAATCATCCAATTATGCATTATTTGTAGGTAAACAAATCCGTAGACAACCATATGCTATATGTTTATCCTAGACTCAAAAATTCACCAAAATATATAATCAAGTTCATGAATCTTAGTGTCAACTATATGTCAAGTCTCATATCTGCTAAATTTCAAGCCTAGGGTAAATCCCTAATTTCTCCAAAAATGATAAATCTAATGGTGTTTGTATAACCCAATACACCTAATATTTATTTACCTATCCTAATATATTAAACTTAAATCTTATTTTATAATTAAGTGACTTAAAAAGATCATCCCACTAATTTACTAACCAGTGAAGTGCACTGCTAACACGACCCATTTTTCCAATCTATTTTGTAAATATCTAACTTCTAAAAAAAATACATATCAAATGCCAATCATTGGCTTGATTGCCTAATGTCTGGCATATAATCTTGTCGCCCACCATTGACTAATATTACCTCAATAAGAAAGGAAATTCCAGACCAAATTTTTAACCCTGCTGACAGATATACTTGAACCTCACATCAACAATATAATAATGATAACAAATCAAGCCGCACTAATTCAGATTGTAATCCTATTCAACGTAAAGTTTAAAATCTTGAGAGGGACGCTATCTCTTTACCTGAACAATGGGTTCTTCTCGGACTCCGAGGTATTGATCTAACTATCCCTATTTCCTTTTCCTCAAATTTTGATATAACAAATTTAACCCCTCTTACTTATTTTACTTCATGGGCCAAATGATAAAAGGTATTAAAATTTTATGGAATTGGCCCATTAACTATCAATTGTATTAATTATATTTAAATAATATTTGTTAACTAAATAATTGTTGTTACTAAATAGTTCAAATTTTTCATTTTAAATTTATAGAAATAGCCAAAATAGTCCTAGTGCTCAAAACGACCTAGCGGGTCGTTACACATAAGCATTAAAGACCATTCTATTACAATATTCGAATCTGAAATACATCATTTGTCTATGAGATATATACAAAGACATAAATGAAAGATGAAGCTCTAGAATGATAATTTGAAGGACTGGATCTCACTATAACTTCGAAAGCAGCTCTTCTAGCATGTTCAATCAACTATCTAGAGTACTTGTCTAGAGTACAACTCATACTAGTAGATGCAAAAATATTTCAAAGAAGTGAGGGTACTTAGTAGGTTAGACCAACTAGATAAAGTAGAATACCACTACTTATAAAATAGGGTACTTAGTAGGTTAGACCAACTAGGAGAAGTAGAATACCACTACTTATAAAATAAGCTACGAAACGTTTCCGTCTGCATACTGAAAATTCCAACATCACCATCGGTTCCACAATTATATATATCTGAAGGGTGCAAGTAAATTAAACAGGTAATTCTACACACAAATTGTCAGCCCGGGATGCTAATTAATTACACCAACAAAGAAGATTGACTAATGCAATATATGATGATTATGTGGTGGTCTTACAAGGTTGCCGCACTACCTATCGTATACACCTTGCTGATCCTTAGCTCCAAATAAAAGTACACATGGGGGATTCGCAGTCCATATACCAAATATCTAGTCCGCTTGCCATCTAGCGTGAGGTCAAGGGTGTTGTAAGGTATTTCACTTTCCTTCTAAAAATGGTGCTTCGACATTTCCACACACACACATATATATATATATGCATTAGGATAAATGCTAAAAATAATCAAACATAAATATAATATGATTATTTAATCAATTCAAGGATGTACAAATGAACTCAAATTCTTCAAATCTCGATAAATCATGTTAAGCATCCTTACTTGGCAACATAGTGAAAGAAAAATCAATTAAAAGATATAATTATCATTTCAAAGAAGTATTTATCACTTGAAAAAAGTATGTACCATTCAAAAGAGTTTAACTGGTTTTGAAAAATGATAAAATGAACTCAAGCCTTAACTTGGGCATTTCAAGTAGCACATGCTAAAGTAGTCAACTCAAGCCCCTAACTTGGGCATCTCATGTAAAGCATGCTCTCAAAGATATGTTATCACCAAAATGCTCTCGAACCAATAAATATCATCAAGGTTATATCAAAGCAATAAACATTATCAATGTGCTCTCATAGTAATAAATATCATCAAAGTGCTCTTGAAGCATTAATATCATATAAGAGACCTCCTCATGGGCAAACAACAAAAATAATCCCCCACACGGGCGAAAATAAGAAAATAAACATTTTTATGGGTAACAAACACAAATAAGCTCCACACAAGATAAACAACATAAATGATCCCTCATACGGGCAAAATATTACAAATACAACATAAAAAAGCCCCCACACGGGCAACACATCATAAATAACAACATATATTATTAACCTAACAGTTCGAATATTTCAATCTCATTCTATGATCCCATCACATAATCTAGTTTATAAGCATGGTTAACCACCTAACCCAGTCTAATAAAAATATAAGTGAAACCGACCACAAAGGTCAAAACTTCACTTGAATTGCTCTACCAGTGCTAATCCTCCATTTATAGTCTCAGAACAATTTCCAACTATAAAAAATGGAAAGTACTCATCAAAAGGATTCGAACAATGCCTATATGTCTAAGGTTTAAAATTGGGGCCAAAATCACCCAAACATCTCTTCGAAATCAAAAAGGGTAAAAAGATATTTTATTTTACAATCATAATTTAAAGAGAAAAGGATTTTGAGGGTGAAAACTGAACCAAAATTGAGTAAGAATTGAGTCTCAAATTAAATAAATACTAAATTTTCAATTTGGGGGAAACATATAATGGTGATTGAAGAGTCAGAGACTACAAGCTAGTAGTTTGAACCCAAACAAAAGATACAAGTATAATATGAATATTTTCAATAACAATTAAGGATAGTGGATATAGGAGAACAAGGGCAACAATGTTTTCAAGCTTGGAGTTCAAGGAAATTTGGGAATGGGGATTTAATTCATGCTCAAATGATCCATCACAAATAACCAAGTACTATCTCGATAAACATGGTTAAGTCAATCATGCCTTCGATTATCAAGTACCCACATATATCTCTCGATCACAAATAAGTATATCTTGATAAATTCATTAAAAGTTAGAAAGTATAGTTGTAACAACTTGGGAATTGGAAGTTGAGTTGGAAAGGAAAAGTAGCATTCTTTTGGCACTGAGGCAATGTCCTACGAAAGCCATATACAGACCACAGGAAGTCCTATGGGCCATAGAAGGCTGTCGTAGGATTGGATCATGTTTTGGGAAATTTCAAGTCTATGATGTTTGACTTACGAATGAACAACACTAATTGTAGGAGGGTCTACGGGCCATAGAAGTTCCCGTAGAGCGATCTAGAGTTGGTAAAATTTTGGACTTGAACTTTGGTTTTATAGGCCATAGAATGTTGGAAGGGTTGTAAGAAGGTCTCGTGGCATTGATCAGAAATTTTGAGTCCTAGTAAATGATTCGACGACTGACAAAAATAGTCAGTAGGGTTTTCCGGTCGATTTTAATTAACGGTGTTTTGGTCTTTTACCATCCAATTAAATCTTACACTACATTTTTTGGCCCAATAACTACCCCTATAACCATTTATGCCCTTCAAACTCTGCCTAATTCCTTTCATTCACTAAATAATAATCTCCCACAATCTCTCAAGTCTTCTTCTCCAAATTCTCTCAAGAGCTCCAAGGTGACAAACTAGGGTTTGAATATTCAAGGTCTCATTCTACTTGCTCTCTTAGGGCTTTGATTATCAAGGTATGTGAGAATTCAACAATGGATCCTTTTCATCCATTGTGTCCCAAAAGCATCTCAATCTGTAATTTAATTTTACCCAATAACCTAGGGTTTCATCCAATGTCCATGGGTCCTATTCATTTTTATTCAACTGTTTATTTTCAATCTTATTTTTCATTATATAATTTAATTACATTGTTTTCAATTGATCTCATATGAACCCATGACTATGTATACTTTATAATCATGAATTACGTATTTTGCTTATGAACATATGAATTATGAAAGTTTTGCATGTTTTATGAAAATGATGATTTATGAGCTAAATTATTTGGAGATATGTATCAATGATTTGTGAAATGTTTTTTCATATATGAATGAAATCATGATTTGGATGCTTAGAAATATAAGTGTCGATTATAAACAAGTTTACGAAATTATGATTTGAAAGAGTTATTCTATGATGACTAATGATTGGATTGGTAGTTTAAATGTGTCTTTCCAAGTATTTTGATATGAATATGATTATGTCTTTTCCATTGGAATTCACTTAGAACCGAAAGGACTTTGAGATGAAGGCTCTCTCTTTAGTAGAGGTCGAGTTTCTTGAAGTAATATCCTTGTCCCAAACTATGTGCCCCTATGCATTATCTTAAATCACCTAGCTAGTGGATCCATAATAGCAATTATGAATGAATGTGACAGAGTCTACCTTGGAAAGTAGATTCCCTTTTTTTCGGTGTGAGGGTCATATCAGATTCCATGTTATAGCTCATGTTGTCTTATTGTCGGTTAATGGTAAATATCCAACTAATGAACTATATTTTCCTCAAAGGTTTTATGATTTTTTTTCAAATGGTTTTATTTATGCATTGACCTTGTTTATGATTCATGGATTCTTTTAAATGCTTTTACTACGTTTTACATGGCCATGCATATCATGTTTAAAGTTCCCAACATTATCATGCCAATGTTTTTTTATGAAATTTTCCATACTTAGTACATTGAAAATACTAAGGCATACTTGTGCCTATACTGACTAATAATATAGGGTCTGAAGGTCCTCCTCCCGGAGGTGGTTAGTATTGGGATTGCTCCGATGTTTATCGCTTGGATTAGTGAGTCCTCATTGTTCGAGGATAAGACTATTCCTGCTTTACTAATTTGATGTCATTTTAAGTTTTTACACTTGTACGTGGTGTATGGGTTAAGTCCCAACTATTCTTATGATGTTAGAAAGGCGTATGTTAGACTTAGTAGCATTCTACATAATTTTTATGTACTTTGTTGCTATGCAAATGTCATCTCATGATTGAGAATTATATTGATTATATCTCTTGAATTGTATTTTATTATGCTTATGTCAAATGGCTTTTTAGGGTCTCTCCAGATCTTATTTGCCATATAATATCTAGGATGTAATTTGGGTCGTGACAAACTTGGTATTCAAAGTAGCAGGTTTTAAAAAAGATCCTAGGATATCTAACAAGCCTCATCGAGTAGAGTCTTTTTCATAAGTGTGAAGCGCACCACATTGAAGAATAAGAGGCTGCAAGGCAATTAGGAAACATCACTTCTTTCAATACTCTAAAGTCGTTCCATATAGTTCATCTCTATAAAGGTCTTATTCCTAATTGTTGCCCGATGCTTTTTAGGATATGCCTATTTAAAGAGCTAACGCAACAAGGAATATGGAGCCCAAGGTTCCTCAAGTGTCAATTGGTCCTTTTGTAACACCCGAGATTTAGAGAAAGGAAAATATTCACTTCTTAGTCAACTAGGAAATCCGCCGAGTCGACATGGCGATCCACCGAGTAGAGCTCCTTATCTTTGGCTATATTTCAGTATCCAATGTTCTGTCACTTTAGGCGAGCTACGTCAAACTCACCGTTCCATTCGGCAAGTCGCCAAAATTGACTCCCCATCACCTAAAGTTGACTTAGCCCCCAAGTCGACATAATGTAAATTTTGGCGAGCTAAAGGCTCACTTGGCGAGTCACCGAGCGGCCTTTGACGAGCTCCAACGTGAGAGTCTTCAGTTTTTAAGTTTGGGTCTTAAAAGACTTTTCAGATTATTTTAATTCAATGCGCCGTCGTTTTACCTTTCATGTAGTGTCCTATATAAGTATTTTACTCTCAAATTTCCCCAATTTAATACCCATTCTCTCAAAAATATAAAAGAAAATCAATTTTCCTCTAAAAAATATCTCTCTCTCTAGAACTTGAAGAAGAAGAAGAAGGATTCAACCTAGGGTTTCAAGTAAACTCCCAATTCCTCCATGGAAGGCTAGCATTTGGCTTTGAGGTATGATAGTTTTCATCCATGGATTCCTTCCATTCACAGAGTTCCCAAATTCTCCAAAATACAAAGTTGAAATTCCACAATTGAGTTAGAGTTTTCTTCAATTGTCATGGGTTCTCTTAATTATTGATTTAAATTATTGAATTATGATCTCTTATGCATGAATTTATGAAATGCTATGATTTTATGATTATTTACCTATGAACCCATGTAATCTCCATGTTTTCAAGTTATGACCATATGATGTGGGATTTTAAGTATAAAGCAAGAGTTTTATCAAATTAAGCATATATTGCTAGCTTTAAATGAATCTATGATCAAATTCATATATAACCCATGTATTCTAAGTGTTGATGATTGAAAGTGCGGTTTGACCTTGAGAGGTGAATTATGTACTTATGCATTTTCTAATGAAATCTATGCAAATATTTTAAGGATGCTTTGAGAATAAAGTATCAATGATGATCATCATGATGTGTTATTGAAAGGATTTTCTCAGATACACATAAGAGTAATATGTAAAAGGTTTTCTCACATAATAAGGATTCTTAGGTTGAAAGTCTTTGTCACCTAATTAAATAAAAGATTAAGAGTTATCCTAATGAAACTAGCATTGATTAGTTATCCATGGATGATGACTTAGCTTGGATTGTCAAGATGTCGTGCCTTTCTATGGATAATAAGAATGAGAAGAAATGACTATTTGATGGGATTTATGCTGAGCAACGAGAGGATATTAAGATGGAAGCTCTCCCGAGTAGAGGCCGGGTTTCTAGAACCAATCTCCTTATCCCTTACCTATGTGATCCCATAGGATGATTGTGCAGATAGACATTAGCTAGTGGATCCACTTTAGCTCTGATTTATGGTCCTTACCTTCGTAAGTAGGACAACTCTTTTCGGTGTGGGACACACCGGGGGATCATTTTATTGCTCACATGGTCTCTATGTCGGTTAAGGAGAATTCCCACATTAATAATGAACTAATATTACTTCAAGAAGTATCTCATATGTGTTGAAAGACTTAAATGATGTTAGCTTGCATTGAACATTCTTTTGTGACTTATGTTTTCTAACCCGTTTATATCATGTTTTAGCTTTGTCAATTGCATGTCATGAAATGTCCCCTTTTACCATCATTTAAATATTTTACGCATAGCTATCATACTTGGTACATTGATTTGTAGTAACACATACTCTTGCCTACAGTTTCCCAAATTTTGGGTCCGACAGTCAGGTTTCTCAGTTTCGTGGCTAGTGGTTGATTTCAAGATTCCCGAGCTTTAGTGAGTCCTCATTCTTCGAGGAAGGATTTTCATTTTTTTGTTTTTCTTTCCTGTATTTCAGTTTTGGGCATGATGTATGGGCTAGGCCCTATTTCATTCTATTGTATTAGATGGCTATTGAGACAAGTGTTTTAGACTTCTGCTTTTCTTTTGTAAAAACTATTAAACTCTTGGAATGTTGTTTTACTTCTCTTGTTCTATTTCTTATGTTATGAATGATATGTGGCTTGTATGGGGTCTCTTGGGGTCCTATATGCCATGTTACATCTAGAGGGTACCCCTGGGTCGTGACAAACTTTGTAATCAGAGCACAAGGTTTAGAATGATCCTAGGATGTCTCATAAGCCATGTCTAGTAGATTCTTGTTCATAAGTATGAAGCGTGCCACATTTATGAATGAGAGGCTACAAGATGATTAAGAAACTCTAGTTCATTCATTTATCTAAAGTCCTGTGATAGAGTTTAACTCTATAAGGTCTCTCTCCTAACCTTTACCCTATGATTTTTAGGATATGGCTACCTGAAAAGCTTATGCTAGAAGAAATGTGAGGGAGAATGAGGAACAAGAAGATCCTCCCCAAGTTCCTCAAGTTTTGGTCGATCCTTTGGCCGAGCAAGTGTCTAATGTGAAGTTTTGGGCCACTTTTCAAGTGTTGGCTCAAGTGGTGATGGCCCAAGCTACTAGGAAGGTTGCAGTTCCTATGAACCCAAATGTGGGTACAAAAACTTCAAGAGTGAGGGACTTCACTAAGATGAATCCTCTGGAGTTTCATGGTCTTAAAGTTAAGGAAAATCCTCAAGATTTTATTGATAAGCTCTATAAGGTTTTGATGATCATGGAAGTTACACCGGTGGAAAGGGCGGAGTTGGACGCTTATCAATTAAAAGGTGTGGCTCAAATATGGTATAACCAATGGAAGGAAGGGAGACTAGAAGATGTGGGTTCTCCTTATTGGGAGAAGTTTAAGGTCTCATTTCTGGATAGGTTCTTTCCCCTTGAGATGAGGGAAGTTAAGGTGCTTGAGTTAATTAACCTTCGATAATGGAGTATGAGTGTGAGGGAATATGCTCCAAAGTTCACACAATTGTCTAAGTATGCTCCAATGATGGTTGCCGATTCAAGGGATAGGATGAGTAAGTTAGTTTTTGGTATGCCCGAAATGGTGGTTAAAGAGTGCCATACCGCCATGTTCATTAATGACATTGACATCTCTCGTCTCATGGTTTATGCACAACAGATTGAGGAGGAGAAACTTAAGGAAAAGTCTAGGGAGACATAAAAGACTAAGACTGGTGATGGTAATTTCTCTCATGCATGGTCCGATGGATATGGTCGTCCTAGATTTCGATAAAAGTTGTTCGGTCAAGGTTCCTCCAATCCTCCTCTTAAGTTAAACAAAGATAGGGTGTCTAACCCTAAGACTCAACAAAGGTAACGTTAGTGGATATTCATTGCCCATATGTACTTGTACTAGATGTGGAAGGAAACACTAGGGTAAGTGCCTAGCCGGCACGGATGGTTGCTTTGGTTGTGCTAAGAGTGGTCACAAAATGAGGGATTGCCCGATGCTTATAGATAAAGGAAGAGAGGGCAAGCAAGCTCCTCCTAGTGGTTCAGATTCCAATACTCCTAAGAAAAACCACTTCTATAGACTTCAAACTCGTGGTGAATAAGAGGGTTCTCCCAATGCGGTTACTCATATGTTGAAAGTTTTCCAACTTGATGTTTATTCTTTACTTGATCCCAGTGCTACCTTGCCTTTTGTGACACCATATGTGGTTATGAGATTTTATGTGATCCCTGATGTGTTGTTAGATCCTTTTTATGTCTCTACTCTTGTTGGTGGTTCTATTATGGCTAAAAGGGTCTATAGAAAGTGTCTCATTTCCTTGTCCCATAGAGTTACTCTTATTGACTTGGTAGCGCTTGATATGTTAGATTTTGATGTTATTCTTGGTATGGATTGGTTGCACTCATGTTATGCTTCTATTGATTGTAGAACTCGTGTGGCCAAGTTTCGATTCCCGAATGAGCCTGTCCTAGAGTGGAGGGGTGGGGGGGGGGGGAATTCTATGCCTTAGGGTTAGTTATTCTCTTGTCATAAAGCTAGATATATGATTTCTAAGGGTTGCATTGACCATCTAGTTAGGGTGAGGGATGTATATTCTGAAACTCCTACTCTTGAGTCGGTCCCTATTGTTAATGAGTTTTTGGAAGTTTTCCCAGATGATTAACCTGGTATTCCTCTGGAGTGGGAAAGAGACTTCGGTATTGACCGTCTCCCAAATATGGAACCTATTTATATTCTTCCTTACCGTATGGCTCCGACGTAACTAAAGGAGTTGAAAGAATAATTGAAGGATTTGTTAGATAAGGGTTTCATCTGACCGAGTATCTCTCCATGGGGTGCTCTAGTTTTGTTTGTTATAAAGAAAGATGGTTCTCTTCGAATGTATATTGACTACTGCCTATTGAAAAAGGTGACCAACAAGAATAAGTATCCTCTCCTAGGATAAACGACTTGTTTGACCAACTTCAGGGAGCGAGTTGCTTCTCTAAGATAAATCTTCGATTGGGTTATCACCAATTTAGGGTGAAGGAAAATGATATTCCGAAGATGACTTCTTGAACTCGGTATGGTCATTATGAGTTTTTTGGTAATGTCGTTTAGGTTGACTAATGCTCCGACAATTTTTATGATTTGATGAATAGGGTGTTTAGACAATACCTTGACATGTTTGTGATTTTGTCCATTGATGATATATTGATCTATTCAAGAAGTAAGAATGAACATATTGATCATTTGGGGATCGTGTTGCAAATTCTTAAGGACCAACAAGTTTTTGCAAAGTTTAGCAAGTGTGACTTTTGGCTAAGGTTCGTAGGTTTTCTTGGTCACATTGTTTCAAGAAAGGGCATTGAGGTAGATCGTAAGAAGACAGATGCGGTCAAGAGTTGGCCTAGACCTCTAACCCTTTCGGATATTAGGAGTTTCTTGGGTTTAGCCGGTTACTATAAAAGGTTAGCTGAGGGATTCTCTTCAATTGTCTCTCCTTTGACGGCTTTGACTAAAACCAAGACTAAGTTCATATGGTCCGAAACATTGGAGAAAAGTGTCAATGAATTGAAAGATAGACTTACTTCCACTCCGGTGTTGACTTTACCAGAAGGGATGGATGGTTTTGTGGTTTATTATGATGTGCCTAGAATTGAACAAGGGTGTGTGCTTATGCAAAATGGGAAAGTTACTGCCTACGCCTCCAGGTAACTTAAAACTCATGAGAAGAATTATCCTACCCATAACCTAGAATTAGTTGTGGTTGTGTTTGCCTTAAAGATTTGGTGGTATTATTTGTATGGTGTTCATGTAGATGTGCTTACCGACCATAAGAGCTTGCAATATTTGCTTAATAAGTAAGATCTAAATCTTCGCGAAAGAAGGTGGCTTTAATTATTGAAGGATTATGACATGAGTGTTCCTTATCACTCCGATAAGGAAAATGTGGTAGCCGATGCTCTTAGTTGATTATCTATGGGTAGTGTTGCCCATATTGAAGAAGAAAAGAAAGAGTTGGTTGTAGATTTTCATATATTGTCCCGATTAGGTATTCAGTTAGTCGACTTCACAATGGTTCCGAATCATCTTTCGATGCGGATGTAAAAGCGAAGCAAGGTCTTGATCCAAATTTAGTTGAATTGAAAGAAGCGGTGCCTAAGAAATCTGTTGAGGCTTTTTCCTAATGGGGATATAGTGTACTTAGATATCAAGGTTGTTGATGCGTTCCAAATGTTGATAACTTGAGGAACCAAATCTTGTTAGAAGCTCATAATTCACGGTGTTCTATTCACCAGGGAGCCCTCAAGATGTACCGTAATTTACGGGAGGTGTAATGGTGGAATGGGATAAAAAAAGATATAACGGGATTTGTGGATTAGTATCCAAATTGCCAACAAGTAAAAGTTGAGCATTAGAAACGAGGAGGTTTATCCAAAGATATTAGCATTCCTATTTGCAAGTGGGAAAATTTGAACATGGACTTTATTATTGGTTTGCCTCACACCAGGCAACGACATGGCTCGATTTGGGTTATAGTATATAGGATGACGAAATCGGCTCATTTTCTTCCTGTCAAGGTTTCTTATTTGGCGGAGGACTATGACAAGTTGTACTTGAGTGAAATGGAAAAGTTGCATGGAGTGCCTTTGTCCATTATTTACGATCATGGTACCCAATTCACTTCTCAGCTTTGGAAATCTTTCTAAAAGGGTCTTGGTACTCGGGTTAAGCTTAGTAAGGCCTTTCATCCCCAAACTGAAAGGCAAGCGGTGCGTACTATCCAAACTTTTGAAGATATGTTAAGAGCTTGTGTGATTGATTTTAATGGTAATTGTGATTACCATTTCCATTGATTGAGTTTGCGTATAATAATAGCTATCACGCGAGTATTGATATGGCTCCATTTGAAGCACTATATGGTAGGAGGTGTAGATCTCCTATAATTTGGTTTGAAGTGGGTGAAGTTTCCCTAATATGTCCCTAGTTGGTACATGAGGCCATAGAAAAAGTTTGACTTATTAGCAGAAAGGTTGAAACTGGGTCAAAGTTAGCAAAAGTCATATGTTAATGTAAGGAGAAAAGATCTTGAGTTTGATGTTCATGATTGCGTTTATTCAAAAATTTTACCCATAGAGGGTGTAATGTGGTTTGGTACGAAAGGGAAGCTTAGCCCCCGATATGCATGCCCATATCAGATTTTGGGACGTGTTGGTAAGGTTGCTTATGAGCTAGATTTAGCAAATGAGTTGGCATCGGTGCATCCAGTTTTCCATGTATCTATGCTTAAGAAGTGTCTTGTAGATACGACATCCATAGTTCTCCTAGAAGGGTTGGGAATTGATGAATGCTTTTCTTATGAAGAAGTTCCGGTTGACATTTTAGACCGGCAAGTTCAGAAGTTGAGAAACAAGAAAGTTGCTTCTGTGAAAGTATTATGGAGGAATCATTTAGTTGAGGGTTCTACTTGGGAGGCCGAGGCCAATATGATGTCCCGATATCCTCATCTTTTTCCTTCTACTCCTACTCTAGCTTGAGGTAATGAGTTCCTCTTGGTTTGTCCTTTGTTTTGGAGTCATGTGTTTTATGTGTTTCCATGATTTCCTTATGTTATGCATGTTCATGAAAAACTTGTATTTTGAAAGAAAATGAGTTTACATGATCAATTTTCCTCATGTTGTTGTCAATTGAGTATGAGTTGCCTATAGACTTCATGAGATGAATTGATGAATATGCTTTAGCTATGCATATAGGCTCCATGAGATTGAGTTGATCATCCTTTTAGCTTGGAGAAGGTAGTTCCTACTTGAATATGAGAAATTTTAAAGTTTCATGCATCTTGGTCTGTTAGGTCTAGTTCCTACTTTCCTTATGATGCATTGAGTATGTTTTCAGCTTTGAGTTGAGGTTTCCTCATTGGTTATAGGCATTTATATAAACTTGCATTGTAGGTTGGGTTGTATGTTTTTCTCCTACTCTTTAGTCATTTGAGGACGAATGATCCCAAGGGACAGATAATGTAACACCTCGTATTTACAAAAGGGAAAATTTCTCTTCTTAGGCGACTAGGCGATTCGCCGAGTTGACTTGGTGATACGCCGAGTAAAGTTCCTCGCCTTTTGGCTCGATTTCAGCATCCGGTGTTCTAGAAATTTAGGCGAGCTAAGTCGAGATTGTCTTTCCATTCGGTGAGTGCCGAAATTGACTCCCCAGCACCCAAAGTTGACTTAACCCCAAAGACGACTTACTATAAATTTCGGCGAGCTAAAGGCTCACTTGGCGAGCCGACGAGTGGCCTTTGGCGGGCTCTAGCGTGAGAGTCTTCAGTTTTTTAGTTAGGGTCTTAGAAGTCTTTTCAGATTATTTTAATTCTATACTCCATTGTTTTACCCTTCCACTAGAGACCTATATAAGTATTTTACTCTCAAATTTCCCCAATTTAATATCCATTCTCTCAAAAATCTAAAAGAAGATCAATTCTCCTCTCCAAAATATCTCTGTCTCTAGAACATGAAAAAAAAGAAGGATTCAACCTAGGGTTTCAAGTCAACTCCCAATTCCTCCATGAAAGGATAGTATTTGGCTTTGAAGTATGATAGTTTTCATCCATGGATTCCTTCCATTCATGGAGTTCCCAAATTCTCCAATTTACAAAGTTAGAAGTCCCCAATTGAGTTAGGGATTTCTTCAATTGTCATGGGTTCTCTCAATTATTGATCTTTAAATGATTTAATTATGATCTCTTATGCATGAATTGATGAAATACTATGATTTAATGATGATTTGCCCATGAACCCATGTATTCCTTATGTTTTGAAGTTATGACCATATGATGTGAGATTTTGAGTATAAAAGAAGAGTTTCATGAAATTAAGGATGTATTGCTAGCTTTACATGAATATTTGACGAAGACAATATATAACCCATGTTTTTGAAGTGTTGATGATTGAAAGTGGATTTTGAACCTTGAGAGGTGAATTATGGACTTATGCATTTTCTTATGAAATATATGCAACTGTTTTAAGGATGCTTTGAGAGTAAAGTATCAATGATGATGATGATTTTCTCATATACACATAAGAGTAAGATATGAAAGGTTTTCTCACATAATAAGGATTCTTTGGTTGAAAGGCTTTCTCACCTAATTGAATCATAGATTAAGAGCTATCCTAATGAAATTAGCTTGGATTGGTTAACTAAGGATACCTTTTCATGGATGATGACTTAACTTGGATTGTCGAGATGACGTTCCTTTACATGGATAATAAGAATGAGAAGAAAGGACTATTCCCTGGGATTAATGCTTAAAACTAAGAGGATATTAAGGTCAGGTTTCTAGAAGCAATCTCCTTATCCCTTACCTAGGTGTCCCCATAAGATGAATGTCTAGATAGACATTAACTAGTGGATCTACTTTAGCTCAGATTTATGGTCCTTACCTTGGCAAGTAGGACACATTTTCTGTGTGGGAGACAACGAAGGATCATGATATAGCTTACATGGTTTCTATGTCGGTTAAGGCTAATTCCCAAATTAATAATCAACTAAAGTTACTTCAAGAAGTTTCTCATATGTGTTCAAACACTTTAATGATGTTAACTTGCATTGACCATGGTTTTATGACGTATGTTTTCTAACCCGTTTATATCATGTTTTAGCTTGGTCAATTGCATGTCATGAAATGTCCCCTTTTAGCATGATTTAAATGTTTTATGCATAGCTATCATATTTGGTACATTGGTTTGTACTAATGCATACTCTTTCCTACATTTCCCCAAATGTAGGGTTTCGGTTACTTAGTTTCATTGCTAGTGATTGATTTTGAGATTCCCCAGCTTTTGTGAGTCCTTATGCTTCGAGGACGGATTTTTAATGTTCAGTTTTCTTTCTTGTATTTTAATTTTTGACATGATGTATGGGCTAGGCCCAATATCATTTTATTGTATTCGATGGCTATTGAGACAAGTGTTTTAGACTTCTGATTTCTTTTATTAAAACTATTGAACTCTTGAAATGTTGTTTTACTTCTCTTGTTCTATTTCGTATGTTATGAATGCTAAGTGTGTTGTATGGGGTCTCTCGGGGTCCTATACGCCATGTTACATCTATGGGGTACCCTTGGTCGTGACACCTTTAGTTGAGCAAGTGACTCATGTTGAATGCTGAGTGACTTTCCAAGTGTTGGCTCAAGCTATGATTGTCTAATATAATAGAGAGGTCATTGCTCTTGTCAACCCAAATATGGGTAAGATGGTGATAAGGGTGACTGTCTTCACTATGATAAATCTTTCGGGGTTCCATGGGTCAAATGTTGATAAAGTTCCTCAAAAGTTTGTTGATGAGATTTATAAGATTATGAAGATTATGGGAGTGTCACAGGTGGGAAAGGCAGAGTTGGCCTCTTATAAACGTAAGTGTGTTGCTCAAGTTTGTTTCAATTAATTGAAGGGAGAGAGGTATATTGATGCGGGTACTCTTGATTCGGAGAAATTCAAAGGTGTTTTTCTTAATTATTTCTTTCCTATTAAGATGATAGAGGCAAGGGTAATTGAGTTAATAAATATTTTTCAAGGAAATATGAGTGCGAAGGAGTATGCTTTGAAGTTTATTCAATTTTTTAAGTATGCTCTAAGTGTGGTTGCTAGTTCTACGGCAATGATGAGCAAGTTTGTGTGGGGTGTGTCAGAAATGGTGGTCAAGGAGTGCCATACCGCCGTGTTTATCAAGGAGATGGATATCTCTTGTTTGATGATACATGCCCAACAAATTGAGGATTAAAAGCGAAAAGAGAAATCTAGGGAGTCAAAGTGGGCCAGGAACGGTGATGGTGACTTTTCTCCATTTAGGTCCACTGGACATGGCCGTCCTCAATTCTAGCAAAATTTCTACGACCAAGGTTCTTCTAATGCAATGACTCCCAAGTTTAATAGAGATAAGGTGTCTAATCCTAAGCCTCAAGGAGGTGGTAGTAGTGGATCTTCTACTCCCTCTTACCAAAAGTGTGGCAAAACTCACTCGGGAAAATGTTTAGCCGGTATGGATGATTTCTTTGGTTGTTGAAAAATAGGTCACAAGATAAGAAATTGTATGTTGCTTGCTACTAAGGGAATGGATGGTAGGCAGGCTCATCCTAGTGGTTCTGGTTTGGGTGCTTCTCTTTAGAACATTTTCTATTCTTTTTAGACTCGACAATATCACGAGAGTCCTCTACGTGTTGTGATTGGTATGTGGAAAGTCTTTCATCTTGATGTATATCCTTTGATTGATCCAGGGGCTAACTTTTTATTTGTTTCTCCTTATGTGGCCATGAGATACAAAGTTGGTCCTTAAATTTTGTCTAATCCCTTTTATGTATGTACACTTGTTGGTGATTCTATTGTTGCTAAACGAGTCTATAGAAATTTCCTTGTTTTTGTTTCTCATAGAATCACCCATGTTGATCTTGTAGAGCTTGATGCAATAGATTTTGATAATATACTTGAGATGGATTGAATTCATTCTTGTTATGCTTCCATAAACCATAGGACTTGATTGGTCACATTTCAAGTTCCAAACGAACCTATCTTAGAATGGAAAGGGGAAAATTATGCTCTTATGGGTGAGTTCAATCTTGCCTAAAGGCTGGGGAAATGATTTCTAAGGGTTGCATTTATCATCTTGTTTGCGTTAGGGATATAAATTGTAAAAATCCCTACTCTTGAGACAATTCCTATTGTAAATGAGTTTCTAGAAGTGTTTACGAGTGATCTTCCTGGTATTCCTCCCAAAAGGGAAATGGACTTTGGTATTGAACATCTCCTAGATATGCAACCTATCTATATTCCTCCTTACCACATGTCCACAATAGAACATAAGTAATTAAAGGATAAGTTTAAAGACATATTGGGTAAGAGTTTCATTAGACTGAGTATCTCACTATAAGGTGCTCCAATATTATTTGTTTGAAAGAAGGATGGTTCCCGTCGAATATGCATTGACTAGCAACAATTGAATAAGGTTACAATAACGAATAACTATCCTATTCAAAAGATTGATGATTTGTTTGATCAACTCCAAGGCATGAGTTCTTCTCCAAGATTTACCTTTAGTCAGGTAATTATTAATTGAGGCTAAAGGAAAGTGACATTTCAAAGACGGCTTTTTGAACTTAGAATGGTAAAATTGAGTTTTTGGTGATATCATTTGGTTTTACTAATACCCCGGTGGTGTTCATAGAATTATTGAATAAGGTCTTCCAATAATATCTTGATATGTTTGTAATTATGTTCCTTGATGATATTTTGATTTAGTCACAAAGGGATGATGAGCATGTTGAGCATTTAATGATTGTGTCACAAATTCTCAAGGATCGGGAATTATATATGTGAGTTTTGGTTGAGGTCTGTGGCTTTCCTTGGCTATATTGTCTCTGGTGATCAAGGTATTCAAGTTGATCCTAAGAAGATTGAGGCAGTTAAGAATTGACCTAGACCTTTGACCGCTTCAGATATTCATATTTTCTTGGGTTTGGTTCGTTACTACAAACGGTTCATTGATGGATTTTCCTATATTTCATAGCCTTTGACGACATTGACTCTAAAAATGTGAAATTCTTATAGTCGGAAGCTTGTGTGAAGAGTTTCCAAGAGTTAAATGATAGACTCACTTCAGCCCCTATATTGACATTACCAAAAGGATCGGATGGTATAGTGTTTTATTGTGATGCTTCTAGGATAAGTCTTGGTTTAATTTTGATGCAACATGGGAAACTTATTGCTTATGGTTCAAAACAATTGAACGTGCGTGAAAAGAACTATTTGACACATGATTTGTAGTTAGCGGCAATAGTGTTTGCTTTAAAGATTTAGAGCCATTGCGTATATGGTGTTCATGAAGATGTGTATACAGACCACAAGATCTTGAAGCAATTGTTCACTCAAAAAGAAACTAATCTTTGCCAAAGAAGTCGACTTGAGTTATTAAAAGATTATGACATGAGTTTCCTCTATCATCTGACTGAAGTGAGCATGGTGGTGGATGCTCATAGTAACTATTGATGGGTAGTGTTGCTCAAGTTGTGGATGATAAAAAGAGCTAGTTCGTGATGTTCATAGATTGGCAAAAATTAGGTGTTTGTTTGGTTGATTCCAATGAGGGTTGTGTGATTTTTCAGCATGATTCAACTTCGTCTTTTGGATAAGATATTAAGGCTAAGAAAGATTGATCCAGTTGTGGTTGATTTGAAGAAGTCAGTTTCTGAAAAATCCATTGAGGCTTTCTCCCTAGAGGAAGATAGTGTCCTTCGTTACCAAGGTCAATTATGTGAACTGAATGTTCATGAATTGAGGAATCAAATTTTGATGGAAGATCATAGTTCTTGGTATTCTATTCACCTAGAAGCCACAAAGATGTACCCCGGATTGTGGGAGGTCTGTTGGTGGAATGGACTAAAGAAAGATATTGTGGAATTCGTAATAAATGTCATAATTGTCAACAATTAAACGTTGAGAATCAAAAACCCGGTAGTTTCACTCAAAACATAAGAAGTCCTTCTTAGAAGTGGGAAGATTTGAATATGGACTTTATCATGGGTTTACCTCATACCCATCATTTGTTTGATATGATTTAGGTCATTATGGACTGATTGAGGAAATCAGCTTACTTTCTTCCCATAAAGACTTCGATTCTAGCCAAATTGTATGCTAAGATTTATATTTGCGAAATGGTAAGGTTGCATGGAGTTCCCTTGTCCATTATCTCCGACCCTGGTACTCTATTTTGGAAATCATTCCAAAAGGGTCTCGGTACTTAAGTGAAACTTCTCATAGTTTTCATCCACAGATCGATGGACAAGTCGAGTGTACTATTCAAATTTTGGAAGATATGTTAAGAGCTTGTGTGATTGACTTTAAGGTAATTGGGATGATTATTTTCCTTTGATCTAGTTTGCTTATAATAATAGTTATCGCTCAAGTATTTGAATATTTCCATTTGATGCTCTCTATAATAAGAGGTGTAGCTCTCCTATTCGTTGGTTCAAAGTTTGTGAAGTCACTTTGATAGGGCCCAATTTAGTGCATGAGGCTATGAAAAAGGTTTGACTCATTCGAGAAAGGTTCAAAAGGACTCAAAGTAGACAAAATACTTATGTCAATGTTAAAAGAAGAGAGCTTGAATTTGATGTTGATGATTAGGTATATTTGAAAATTTCACCCATGAAGGGTGTGATGAGATTCAGAAAGAAAGGGAATCTTAATCCCCATTATGTAGGCCCAAATCTTATTTTTGAGGCGTATTGGCAAGGTTGCTTATAAATTAATGTCACCTAATGATTTATCATCCATACATTTGGTATTCCATGTCTCTTTGTTTAAAAAAGTGTGTTGGAGATCCGATGTCTATAGTGCAATTAGAAAGTTTGGGAGTTAAGGAAAGTCTCTCATATGAAGAGGTCCCAGTAGTGATTTTAGACTGTTAAGTTCGGATGTTGAAAAACAAAGAAGTTTCTTCCGTGAATGTTCTTTGGAGGAATCAATTAGTTGAGGGTGCAACTTGAGAAGCCGAAGCCAATCTGATGTCCAAGTATCCTCATCTCTTTCCCTCCGCTCCCATTCTAGCTTGAGGTATTAGTTTCTCAGGGTTCATTAATTCAGATTCAAGCGTTTAGCCATTCTTATGTTCCCAATGCATGCATATTCATCAGATTTTATTTTGATGTTACGATTTAGCTTGGCGTGATTTGTACTCGTTTATGTGCATTTTGATGAGATTTGCATTCATGTTTGTTTGTTACTTTCTCTCCTACTCTATTCATACTAGCTTGAGTCTCATTTGAGGACGAATGTTCCCTAGGGGGTAATATTGGAAAACCTTGGAAATTGGAAGTTGAGTTGGAAAGGAAAAATAGAATTTTTTTTAGGCACTGGGGCAGTGTCCTACGAAAGCCATCTATGGACCGTAGGAAGTCCCACAGGCCGTAAGATGGAAGTCATAGGATTGGGTCAACTTTAGGAAAAATATCAAATCTAGAATGTTTGACCTATGGATGAATAAGACAAATCGTATGAGGATCTTTTGTCTATAGGAAGTGCCTGTAAAAGTAATCTAGACTTGGTGAAATTTTGAACTTGAACTTGGATTCTTAGTTGGCTCTACGAGCTGTAGAATGTTTGACGGGTCGTACGAAGGTCTCTTGGAATTGTTTGAATCCCAGCAAATGATTCTATGACTGACTAGAATGGTCCGTAGAAGTTCCTATGGGTTGTAGGTCGAAGTCCTAGGGTCTTCTGGCAGATTTTAATAAGGTTGTTTTGGTCTTTTTGTAACACCTCGGTAGTTGAAAGAGCTAAATTTAGAAAGATCTAATTTGGGAAGAGTCAAATCTGAAATTTTACAAGTTATGCTTAAGTTTTGAATTTTGGGTCAACTTCAAATGAGCATAACTATCCGTACATGATGAGTTAGGTGACCCATAAGATATCAAATAAAAGGTATTGGAATCCGCTTTCCAATGCCACCAAGTTTGCTAAATTTTTGTTTGAATGAGGGGGATATGCCCATTTGAAGTGGGCCTGTCCAGTTAAGAAAAGTTACCCGGATTAATGAGGGATATTTTGGTCTTTTCCTTACTCCATCAACTTTAAACGTTTTTAATAATATTTTAGGGGTCTAAACTAATTTTGGTAAGTATTTACAATCCTAAAATATGATTAGAGTTTTGAGAGGAGTTCAAGAAGAGGAAAATAGGAGAAAAGGAAGAACGATCTAGATTCTTGTGAATCAATGATTTGTTTCGCCAAATTAAGGTATATAAGTTTTCATAGGGATGGGTTCGTTCATCCACACTCCAATCATAAGTTTCTTTTAGGATTTTCATTGATAAGATTGGGTATATTTAGTTCTTGATGAGTACTTGATGAGTTTCTTGAAGTTTCGTTCTTAAATCTTTAATGATGGGTTTTGATGAGTTCTTGAGATGAATGTTATGAGTTTGAGGGTTGTTTTTGAGTAGATTTTCGTTTACTTATGTTGGTAATTCGAATTGAAGAGAGTATGGAAGAAACCATTTGATCCTAGGTGAATTAGAGCCAAAAATCAAAGAGGAAAGGGTTTTCTGGGCGGGGCCTGTGGTAACGCGCCACCGATGCACCAAAGGGGGCTAGCGCGCCACACTAGCAGTGCGCCATAAATGGTTCTCTGTAGTTTAGGGGCTGGCTCCCCACACCATCAGTGCACTAGGGTCGCCTACCCCCATTCTTTTTCCGCTGTTTGTCCCGTCTGAATTCCTGTAAAGTGTACCTTCACTCCTTTTTAATTCTAGCTACTCTAAATTATGTCTAAACATCGAGAGATCATTAATAACATAAATCATAACCCTTGAATTCATAATTTATAATTTAAATTCAAGGTAGAGTTAAGAGTAAAGTCTTGAGAGTTCTTTCGAGTCATTTTGAGAAGTCTTTTACAATCTTTTGAAACTTGTTTTAAGACTCGAGTACTTGAGTTTGAGGATGAGGAGAGTTTAGTTTCATTTTTCAGAAGTGAATATATGGGAACTAAGAAATCCCAAGAGTAAATGCTTTTTTTCATTTAAAAATGAGAGGAAACATCGATTTCCAAATGAGTTCATGAGGAGTTTTTGAGTATAATTTGTTTTAAAAGAACCTTTTGAGTAATAATCTCAAAGCTTCAGAATGAGGAAATGTTTTTAAACATATGAACTGAGTTATATTATTGGGACTAGTATTGAGCATCGATATGGGGACGAGATCAAATAGCTTAAAGTCCTGATAAACCATGTAGCCACCGTGAGTAGAAAGGGTCATACTTTTTAGATGATTCCTTATTGCTCTTTAAGCCTAGCTTAGTGGATCCACTTAGTTGAGGATGTCTTATACTCCGAAAATCTATAGGGAAGTTCTGGCAGCATGGGCGAGACATTGTATCATCACATAGCTCATAGTGATGGTTGTCGGTTAGGGAATCTTCCAAACAAAGTTTATTTTGTATTTTTCCATACAAACTGAGTTATATTGTATTTTCCAATACATTGAGTTGTTATCTACTGTTTAAAAGCTTTTATTTATATCGTATTATTGTTATTGCTTTTATATTGAAATGATTCAAGATTGAGTTGAGGGTTAGTTGAGTTAAGACGAGTAAGTTATTTCTTCAGTTCCAGTTCAAACTTATGTCATGTTTTAGATATCCCCTTGAATGCTCATACATTCCATGTACTGACGTCATTTTTCCTACATCATTTCATGATGTAGATACAAGATATCAAGGTCATCAATAGGCTCTTCGTTGAAACCACAACAATTCGAGTTAGCCTTGGTGAGCCTCCTTGCTTCCGGAGGATCCCTCATTTATGTTTTATCATTTCACTTTTGTTATTAGGATGTCATTTTGCTTCTCCGGACGTCCATCTCAGTTAGTATAGGCTTCATAGATAGACAGATAGGACTTCATGAGTCTTTCAATTTTGAGTTGTTAATGTTTTATACTTGAGTTGCATCTTTGGCTAGTGAATGTTTTATTTCTAAAATATTCTGAGTTTAACTTTTTGATATAGTTGAGTAAAGTTACTTTTAAAGTATCTTTTACTATTGAGTAAGTCCTCCGCTTAGAGTTGAGCCTGGCTAAAGGTTTGCTTGGGGCCAGCATTGGTTCTCGAGTGTCGGCCATGTCCAGGGTGTAGGCTCGGGGTGTGACAAACTTTGTATCAGAGCATAAAGTTTGTAGAGTCCTAGTTATCAGTGCGAATCGTGCCACATCTATAATTAGGAAGCTGTGAATTTTGGAACTATCTCAGTTATTTCATACTCTTTTTGTACGATAGAGTTCATCTCTAAAAAAGTTTCTTTCTTATTCATGCTTGCACGTATCTTTAGGATCATGCCTCCACGAAATGCTGATCGAGGTTGTCCTAGTAGGAGGAATGGTGATCCTAAGGATCAAAGGGGTCCCCAATGCACCAGCAGTTCAACCCCAAGGAGAGGTCACTTATGTTGAGTTGCGGGATGCTATTCGGGTGTTAAGTCATGTGATGGACAACCAAGCTGGTAAGCATAGAGGGAATCGACAAGATGTGGCTGATACATCCAGAATCTGTGAGTTCTTAAGGATGAATCCTCCAGAATTCACCGGTTCAAATTTCACTAAGGAACCGAAAAACATTGTGGAGGAATCATAAATAGTGTTTGAGGTGATGCATGTTGCTGATGCTGAGCAAGTGGAACTAGTTGTATGCCAACTTAAGGGCGTTGCTAGAGTCATGTACGACCAATGGATGAAGAGTATAACTGAGGGTGCACCAATTGTGAGTTGGGATATGTTCGAAAGTTCTTCATGAGGTGTTTCTTTACCTCTGAACTAACAGAGGCAAAGGTGAGAGAGTTTCTCACTCTTAAGCAGGAATCCATGACTGTACATGAGTACACCCAGAAGTTCACTCAACTGTCTCGTATGCTCCGAAGATGGTTGCTGATATGAGGAGCAAGATGAGTTTATTTGTATCTAGGTTGTCTCGCTTGTCAAGCAAGGAGGGCAAGTGCAGCTATGCTAATAGGAGTCATGGACATAGCAAGGCCTGATTCATGTGCAACAAGTTTAGGAGGATAAGCTGAGAGATAGAGGAGAGTTCCAGAACAAGAAGGCTAAGACTACAGGAAATGAGTTCGGGCAGCAGAAGAATGATGCAAAATGGTCATCTTTTCAACTAAAGAAAAATGGACTTGTTCCATCAACTCCTTGTGCACCTGCACGAAGGAACAAAAGTGATTTCAAGAATTAAAATTCTCAGAACTTCAGAGCTAGACCTGCACAGTCTCAAGGTAGTATGGCACAAGGAGGTAATCGGACTCCTGCATTTGCTATGTGTGGTAGGAACCACCCAAGAGCGTGTCATGATGGCTCCACTGGTTGCTTCAAGTGTGGTCAGAATGGTCATTTCATGAGATAGTGCCCAAAAACATGCAAGAGGGTGGTAATGGGGGCAACAAGGCCTAATCTTATTCAGTGGCTCCGCTAGACAGAGTTGCACCTAGAGGAGCTACTTCAGGGACATGTGGAGGAGCAAACCATATGTATGATATTACCAGTCGTCAAGAGCAAGAGAATTCACCATATGTCTCACTGGTATGATCAAAATCTTTGCTTTTGATGTTTATACATTGCTTGATCCAGGTGCGAGTTAGTCTTTTGTAACTCTATACGTTGCTATGAATTTTGATATTCTTGCTGAGAAACTTCTTGAGCCCTTCAGTGTTTCTACACATGCTGGTGAGTCTATTCTTGCTGAAAGAGTTTATCATGGTTGTACCATTTCTGTCAATCACAAGGACACCATGGCTAACTAAGTCGAGTTCGACATGGTAGATTTTGATATTATTCCAGTTATGGACTGACTTCATGTCTATTATGCCTCAGTTGATTGTAGAACTCGAGTTGTTAAGTTCCAATTCCCTAATGAGCCTATTATAGAGTGGAGGAGTAGTTTAGAAGTTCCTAAGGGTAATTTTATTTCGTACCTTAAGGTGAGAAAGTTAGTTTCCAAGGGGTGAATCTATCACTTAGTCAGAGTTAATGACTCGAGTGTTGAGACACCACTTCTTCAGTGAGTTTCAATAGCGAGTGAGTTTCCAGAGGTCTTTCTAGATGATCTTCCCGGAGTCCCTCCTGAGAGAGAATTAGACTATGATATAGATATTTTTCCTGATACTCGTCCTATCTCTATTCCTCCATATAGAATGGCTCCAGCTAAGTTGAAAGAGATAAAAGAGCAGTTGAAAAACCTTCTTCAGAGAGGTTTCATTCTAAAAAGTGTCTCAACTTAGGGCTCTACAGTCTAATTTGTGAGGAAGAAAGATGGTTCTCATCGGATGTGTATTTATTACCGCCAATTGAACAAAGTTACTATCAAGTATAAGTATCCCCTTCCGAGGATTGATGATCTTTTCGATCAACTACAAGGTGCCACTTGTTTTTCTAAGATAGACTTTAGATCGGGCTACCATCAGTTGAGAGTAAGAGAAAGTGACATCCCTAAGACTGCATTCAGGACCTGCTTTGGTCACTATGCATTTCCAGTTATGTATTTTTGTTTGACTAATGCTCCTGCAGTATTCATGGAACTTATGAACATAGTGATTAATCCTTATCTTTATCTGATTTTTTATCGTGTTAGCAATTGGCATTCTAGTTTATTCGATGAATGAGGAAGATCATGGTAGTCATCTTAGAGTACTTCTCCAAACTCTAAAGGATAAGAAGTTGTATGCAAAATTTTCCAAGTGCGAGTTTTGCCTTGATTCAGTGGCATTCTTAGGCCACATTGTTTCTGGTGATGGGATTTGAGTTGACCCTCAGAAGATTGAGGCTGTGCACACCTGGCCTAGACCAACATCTCCAACTGACATTAGGAGTTTCTTGGGATTTGTAATGACTCAGAAAAATGATAGGTTAAACTAGAGCCTAAACATGGGTTAATGTCAAGAGTTAAGGGCAAGGGCTAAGGGTTTTGGGTGTAGGCCATGTTTTGGGGACCTAGGTTCCCTAAAACTAGTCCTAGCTACTGCCTCCCTAGACCACGAGGGTCTTCACGACCCATAGTGGCCACCGCGAGCCGTGGTGCCACCCGTAGTGGCAAGGCAGTATGCTCAAGTTTGGTGCCAAGCCAAGGCACCCCTTCACGAGCCACTTCACGACTCGTGGTCATGACCACGGGCCGTGGGGTTACCTTAGCTTGTTGGGGGTGTTGCAAGTTGAGGGAGATACTGTCTCAAAGTTCACGAGGACCACCACGAGCCTTGGTGCCCTAGACGGTCCGTGGAAGTGAACTTGGTGTTCACTTAGGCTCAAGGGAGGCAAGGGAACTTTGCCTAGGTGTTGCCCCCATGACCACGAGCTTCACCACGACTTGTGGTGTGAACCACGGATTGTGGGAGCTTTCGTGGACTTTCCTTGGCCTTGGAGGGGTTGGCAAGGATGGGAGGCACACTGCCTCAAGGACCATGGGCACCACCCAAGCCATGGTGCCCCTTACGGCCCGTTTAGTTGGGCGTGGTCCCTGACGTGCTGCCTCAAGTTGGTGGGTTTTGGTAATTTCGTTTTAATGTATTATTATGTGGGGTTGATTTTAAATGGTTTATATGAGAAATATAAATATTTTTAAGTCTTTTTAAGAAGTCATTCACTCATTATTTTCCCCAAATCAAAATCCCAAAGTTCTCTCTATATATTTCTCTCTAACTCAAGGAAGAAGAAGAAGTGGGATCTAGGATTTTGGATTAAAGGATTTCTTCATAAAATTTTTGGGAAATCTTAGCAAAGGTATGGTGATCCTTCATATAGGGTTAGCTTTCACCCTAGAGCCAATTTCAGAGCAAACTTTTAAAGATTTCAAGTTCATGAAAATCCAATGTTTTAATCAATCTCATGGGTTCTTTCAGCAAATGGTCTTAAAAGGTTTCTAATGGAATACTATGGTTATATTGTTGTTATATTGATGATTTAAGATGAAAATATCCATGAACCCATGACTTCTCTCTATTCCTAGTTTATGCCCTTATGAAGTGGGTTGCTTGATAATGAATGTATATGAATAGAACTTGTTTAAATGGTTTTTGATTGTTGAAGTATGTCATTACCCATGCTTATTTTATGGTGTATTTGTATGTGAGTTTTATGGCCTTAAAGGAAAGATGTGAGAAGCTACATGTTAATTTAGAATTGTTAACCTGATGTTGATCCACTTGAAAGGTGGAGGTGTTTACTTATAATGTGCATTGTGACCATGGCCTTGAAGGCATAGTATGACAAATTGAAGTGTTATCATGACATTGTATGAATGAGAATTCAATGAAGCTAAGGTGATCATATCATTAATGAGACTGTATTATTATTGAAAGGCCATTTCTCAATTTGACACTTATGAATGTAGATGAAAGAATATGAAGGATTGTTCAATATAAAGTATACCTTGAATTGGTAGGTCTTATGCATCCTTTTCTTGTGTAAATGATTATATTATTGATTGTTGAATCCTTGGATCGATAGGCTTATGGCACCCTTCCATTAATGA
>NW_006239202.1:375653-386999 GCF_000226075.1 Solanum tuberosum | reverse complement strand
ATCTACGGTCCGTACTGTTGGTCCATCGTTTTCTTCAGAGAAGCTTATTTTTGGAAGCTGAAATATTTTCTAAGTCCTGACTGACGGAAGGGACTTACGGACCGTAGATCCATCGACGGTCTGTAAGTCGGTCTCGTGGATTGAAGACGCGTACCTGAATAAAACTTTCCTTAATTCGTTTCCTTTTTTATTTAGGAGTTGTTTTCTATAAATAGGGCTTGTAAACCTCGTTTTTGGGGGTTAGACAATATATTTTAGTTCTACCTTGTGATTTTGGAGATTAAGTTGAAACCCTAGTTATTATCGATTTTCTACGTTCGTTTGAAGATTTTGGCTTTGCAACTCAAGTTGAAATTCTGGGTTTATTATTCGTTCTACGTAAGTTCATGATTTCTTCATCTAATATTATGAATTGTGTTCTTGCTATTATGGGTAACTAAACTTCACAACTAGGGTTGTGGGATCCATGAGTGATTAACAAAGTATGAATAGTAAATAAGCAATTCTTGACTAGTATTTTGCATGCATTGATAATTCTTTCGTTTAAAAGTCTTTTTAACGAGTGCACGCGTTAGAACTCGCCTTGTTGCTACTTGCCGGACCAAGGAGGTAATTAACGAGAAAAGAATTATCAACATAGATTTAGTGTGATACTATCTAATAGGCTAGTGTCGATTGGTGCGAAGTAATAACTAAGCCAAACATCGATTATGATGTCTAATATGAGGTAAAGGTAAGGGTTAGTAAATTATACACACGTAGCCGGATCAAGGTGCGGGGTGAAATTCTCTAGATGCCGGATCAAGGATTTAGAGATACCTAACTTATCACTTTGCATGTAATACACTAGGACAGGATTGCGATTACTAGAATTATTGCGTTATGAGCTTGTGGTGAACACGTATACCCTAGTTAATTTTCTTATCTTGATAACAACCGAAATTGACTTTTGATTATTGATTACTTACTAAATTCTTACAATTTGTTTCACAAATCCCCCCTTTTATTTCTTGTTTCTGGAAGTACTTTGGCTAATTGAATATAATTGTTGGTTAAAGTAAAGTCTAAAACATTTTCCTCGTGGGATCGACCCCAACCTACAAGTTGGGTTCTTTACTTGATAACGATCGCTTATACTTCTTTAGGGAGGTGTAATTTGAGCGTATCAGTAGGCTAGTGACACCCTTTCACACATGCTTATAATAAACCTTGGGATCGGTAGGCTTACGACACCCTTCCATTAATGATGGAAATGAACCTTGGAATCGGTAGGCTTATGGCACCTTTCCATGAAGGTTAATGAAAACACTTAAACCAGTAGGGCTATGGCACCCTCTCAAGAGGAGTTAATGATCTTTCTTAAATGGACCTTGAATCGGTAGGCTTAAGGCACCCTTTCATGTACTAATGAATATAATTGGAGTCGGTAGGCCAATGACACCTCTCATTTGTGATAATGTCAAAGTAATGAACTATTCTATGGGAATGTAAGCTAAGCACCGAGTGGATTTGGGTAAATGGAAACTCCCCCAAAGTTAGGCATGAGTTTCGATGACCGTCTACCTTATTCCATAAACTATGTGCCCATATAGGTCTAGCTAGTGGATCCACCTAAGCTATATGAACCGGTCTTCCTTAGGCAAGTAGACCACCTCTTTACGGTGTGGGGATTTATGACACCAGATTCCATGAAAAGCTCTCATGGTCTATGTTGGTTAAATGCTTATTACCATCATGTGAGATGTCATTAAGGTTTCTTGATAGGTTCTACAAAGTGTAGGTAGTAGTATGGGATGCTACCAATGCATTACACGAGTAGGATTCGAGAGAGTCATAGTGAGTATCTCTAAATCTTAATGGTTATGATATGAATGTGTCTTAAATGGAGTAATTGAAGAATGTTAACTCTTAAATTCTTAATGTGATATGCATGCTATACTTGAGTTATATTATGAGTTATTTCTCTCTTATCATGCCTTATCAAATGTTATGTTTCTGATGTATGAATATGGCTTAAGGGTGAAAGGAAATGTATGGTAAGTTTACTTTAGGTGACCTAAATGTGGTGCCCTGCTATGAATGGTGGTATGGGACGCTATCCATACATTGCACAAGGTATAGCATAACAATTGGTTAAGGTGAAGGTCCAAGGTAAAGGTAATGGTTTCCATGTGATATTGTTTAAGTGTGAAGATTATGACTTATATGATGTTAATGCTTGTATATGATGTCTTTTACGATATTGTTCATGATATTTAGAGATGTGGCATAATGCATAGTTTCCAACCAAAATGTCCCCTTTTAAAGCATGTTTTGCATGGTCATCATACTTAGTGCATTTCTGTGTACTAACCCATATTCTTCATATTTTTACTACAAGTGTAGGTTCCGGCAAGTGATTCCTCCTAGCTAGTTTGAAGTGTTGGATCACTTTTATCCAAGGCTTGGTATTCCCTCATGATTCGAGGACAAGACTTATGCTTCCTTATTTCATGTAATAGACATTTTTGTAGATGTTTTCGGTTGGAAAGGGTTATGTCCCTATTATGTTTTATGTTTGTGTTTAAGATGTCCATGTGAGAGTTAGACTTCCGCTGTACTTCAAGTTTTCCTTTAAATGGAGTTTTGTTATTTTAGATTTAAATGAGTTTTAATGCTGCACTATTTCTATATCAATTGCAATGAAATGCTATGAGTCTTGTATGAGGCTTTTTGGAGTCTTGTACGCTGTGTCACGACTAGGGGGTGCTCTCGGGTCGTGACAAACATGGTATCAGAGCACAAGATTTTTGAAATTCTTTTTAGGATCAAAGTCTCACAAGCCACGTCTAGTAGAGTCTTGTTCATCGGTGTGAGTCGCGACACATCTATGAGTGAGAGGCTATAAGACGTTAGAAGTTACACTTCTTTCATATTCTTGAAGTTGTTCCTTAGAGCTTAGTTCTATAAGTGTTCTTTTCCCAATCCTTTTCTTGTGTTTATAGGAGATGAATACAAGAGGGAGACCCGCAAGGAGAGTAGGAGAAGAGAATGTGAATGAGGGACTTCCTCCCCAAGGTCCTCAAGACAACCAAGTTTCGGTAGAGGTTCCGGATATGACCAATGAAGAGATTAGGTCAGCTTTCTTAACCTTGGCCCGAGCCATGAAGGCTCAAGAGACTAGAGATGTGGGGCCTAGGGTGAATGTAAATGAGGGTACTATAACTTCTAAGTTGAGAGACTTTGTGAGGATGAATCCTCTGGTGTTTCTAGGTTCTAAGGTGGGAGAGGATCCCTAAGAATTTTTGGATGAAGTGTATAAGGTAGTGAGTGCTATGGGCGTGACTTCAAATGAAAAAGCGGAGCTTGCCTCCTATTAATTGAAAGATGTTGCCTAAGTTTTGTTCACTCAATGGAAGGCCAATAGGCTGGTGGGAGTGGATCCTATAGAATGGGAGGAGTTTAAGGAAGCTTTCCCTGGTAGGTAATTTCCCTGTGAAAGAGGGAGTGTAAGGTTGAGGAGTTTATCAACCTTAGGCAAGGTAATACGAGTGTGCAAGAGTACTCTTTGAGGTTTACCCTATTGTCTAAGTATGCTCCATCTTTGGTGTCAAACCCTAGGGACGAGATGAGTAGGTTTGTGACTGGTGTATCCGACCTAGTCAAGGAAGAGTGCCATACGGAAATGCTCCATAATGACATGAACATTTCTAGGCTTATAATGTATGCTCACTCCATTGAAGAGTCCAAACTTAAGAAGATGAATAGGGATGTGAAGAGGGGTAGATTCGATGAAGCAAGGTCAACCTAGGTTGAAGAAGAGGGATCCAAACCAAGATTTTTCAACTGCTCCTAAGGTTAACTAAGAGAAAAGTGGTGATTCTCAATTTTCTAAACCTACTTGCACCACTTGTGGAAAGAGGCATTATGGGAAGTGCCTAGCCGATACAAATGGGTGCTATGGTTGTGGGAAGAATTATCACAAGGTGAAAGATTGTCCTACTCTTACGGCTAGAGTAAGAGAGGTCAAGCAAGCTTCTCTTAGTGGCCCGAATCTTGATGGTCCGAAGAGGAACCGGTTCTATGCTCTCCAAGCTAGCAAGGACAAAGAAGCTAATCCGGATGAAGGTACCGGTAAGTTATAATTCCTTTTTGTTGTTTCTTTTCATATTGACCCTAGTATGAGTTTCCCATTAAGTGGGGGAAGGTATAATGTATAGTAGGTTGTGGTGAGTTTTGATATCCTTGTCACTTTCTTCTATTCCTATTCAAGCTTGAGACCAAGAGTTCCTTGTAGCTTGTTTCATGTTTTGGAGTCATGAGTGTTAATGAATTTTTCATGGCTTCCTTATGTTATGCATGCTCTTGATGAATGTATGTTTAAATGTTAAAATGAGTTTTTGACTTATGTTCCTCATGATTGATATGCATCTAGTATGAGTTGTCTATTATTCTTCATGAGGTCAAATGTTGAGCATGCTTAAATGTGAATTTATGAGAAAATTGCATAATGTGCCTAAGGATGTTGTGTTGAGCATGATTTGAGTTAGAGAAGGAAGTTCCTCCAACGAAATGAGAAGTGTTGATGTTATTGTGTATAATGAGTTTGTAGGAGCAGTTCTTACCTTCTTGTATTGCATTAAGCTTATTGATGTGGAGTTGATGCTTCCTCCTATGGAATATGCATTATATTGACATGACTTGATTGTTAGGCTGCTAGTCTTGAGTCATTTTTCCCTTAAATGTGTTTAAAGTGTCATTCGAGGACGAATGTTTCTAAGTGTGGGATAATGTAAAGACTCAGAAAAATGATAGGTTAAACAAGAGCCTAAATGTGGGGTTAATGTCATGAGTTAAGGGCAAGGGCTAAGGGTTTTGGGTGTAGGCCATGGTTTGGGAACCTAGACTACCTAAAACTAGTCCTAACTACTGCCTCCCTAGACCACGAGGGTATTCACGACCCGTAGTGGCCAACACGAGCCATGGTTCCACCCGTAGTGGCAAGGCAGTATGCTCAAGTTTGGTGCCAAGCCAAGGCACCCCTTCACGAGCCACTTCACAACTCGTGGTCATGACCACGGGCCGTGGGAAGGCTCGTGGGGTTACCTTAGCTTGTTGGGGGTGTTGCAAGTTGAGGGAGCTACTGTCCCAAATTTCACGAGGACCACCACGAGCCTTGGTGCCCTAGAAGGTCCGTGGAAGTGAACTTGGAGTTCACTTAGGCTCAAGGGAGGCAAGGGAACTTTACCTAGGTGCTGCCCCCATGACCACGAGCTTCACCACGACTTGTGGTGTGAACCACGGATTGTGGGAGCTTTCGTGGACTTTCCTTGGCCTTGGAGGGCTTGGCAAGGATGGGAGGCACACTGCCTCAAGGACCACAGGCACCACGGCTCACGGCCCGTTTAGTTGGGCGTGGTCCCTGACGTGCTACCTCAAGTTGGGGGGTTTTGCTAATTTCGTTTTAATGTATTATTATGTGGAGTTGATTTTAAATGGTTTATATGAGAAACATAAATATTTTTAAGTCTTTTTAACAAGTCATTCACTCATTATTTTCCCCAAATCAAAATCTCAAAGTTCTCTGTATATATTTCTCTATAACTCAAGGAAGAAGAAGAAGTGGGAGCTAGGGTTTTGGATTCAAGGATTTCTTCATCAAATTTCTTGGGAAATCTTAGCAAAAGGTATGGTGATCCTTCATATAGGGTTAGCTTTCACCCTAGAGCCAATTTCAGAGTAAACTTTTAAAGATTTCAAGTTCATGAAAATCCAATGTTTTAATCAATCTCATGGGTTCTTTCAGCAAATGGTTTTAAAAGGTTTCTAATGGAATATTATGGTTATATTGTTGTTATATTGATGATTTAATATGAAAATACTCCATCAACCCATGTCTTCTCTCTATTTCTAGTTTATGCCCTTATGAAGTGGGTTGCTTGATAATGAATGTATATGAATAAAACTTGTTTAAATGGATTTAGATTGTTCAAATATTTCATTACCATGCTTATTTTATGGTGTATTGTTGGTGTATTGGTATGTGAGTTTTATGGCCTTAAAGTCAAGATGTGAGAAGCTACTTGTCGATTTAGAATAGTCAACTTGATGTTGATCCACTTGAAAGGTGGAGGTGTTTACTTATTATGTGCATTGAAACCATGGCCTTGAAGGCATAGTATGAGAAATTAAAGTGTTATCATGACATTGTATGAATGAGAATTCAATGTAGCTAAGGTGATCATGTCTTGAATGTGAATGTGTTATTATTGAAAGGCCATTTCTCAATTTGACATTTATGAGTGTTGATGATAGAATATGAAGGATTCTTCAATATAAAGTATACCTTGATTGGTAGGGCTTATGCATCCTTTTCTGGTATAAATGATTATATTAATGATGGTAATGAACCTTGGAATATGTAGGCTTATGGCACCTTTCCATGAAGGTTAATGATGAGACTTGAACCGGTAGGACTGTGGCACCCTTTCAAGAGGATTTAATGAGCTTTCCTAAATGGACCTTGAATCGGTAGGCTTAAGGCACCCTTTCATGTGGTAATGAATGTAATTGGAGTCGATAGGCCAATGGCACCTCACATATGTGATAATGTCAAAGTAATGAACTATTCTATGGAAATGTAGGCTAAGAACCGAGATGGAAACTCTCCCAAGGTTGGCATGAGTTTCAATGATCGTCTACCTTATCCCATAAAATATGTGCCCGGATAGGTCTAGCTAGTGGATCCACCTAAGCTATATGAACCGGTCTTCTTTAGGCAAGTAGACCACCTCTTTACGATGTGGGGATTTAAGACACCGGATTCCATGACAAGCTATCATGGTGTATGTCGGTTAAATGCTTATTCCCATCATGTGAGATGTCATTATGGTTTCTTGATAGGTTCTACAAAGGGTAGGTTGTAGTATGGGATGCTACCTATGCATTGCACGAGGAGGCTTGGAGAGAGTCATAGTCAGTATCTCTAAATCTTAATAGCTATGATATGAATGTTTCTTAAATGGAGTAATTGAAGAATGTTGACTCTTAAATGCTTAAAGTGATATGCATTCTATACTTGAGTTATATTATGAGTTATTTCTCTCTTGTCATGCCTTATAAAATGTTATGTTTCTTATGTATGAATATGTGTCAAGGGGGAAAGGAAATGTATGGTAAGTTTACTTTAGGTGACCTAAATATGGTGCCCTAGTATGGATGGTGGTATGGGATGCTATCCATACATTGCACAAAGTATAGCATAAGGGTTGCTTGAGGTGAAGGTCCTAGGTAAAGGTAATGGTTTCCATGTGATATCGTTTCAGTGTGAAGATTATGACTTATATGATGTTAATGCTTGTATATGATGTCTTTTATGCTATTGTTCATGAAATTTTGAGATGTGACATAATGCATGGTTTCCAACCACAATGTCCCCTTTCAAAGCATGTTTTTCATGGTCATCATACTTGGTACATTTTTGTGTACTGACCCATATTCTTCATGTTTTTACAACAAGCGTAGGTTCCGGCAAGTGATTCCTCCTAGCTAGTTTGAAGTGTTGGATCGCCTTCCTCCAAGATTTGGTATGTCCTCATGATTCGAGGACAAGACTTATGTTTTCTTATTTCATGTAATAGACATTTTAGTAGTTGTTTTCGATTGGAAAGAGTTGTGTCCTTATTATGTTTTACGTTTGTGTCTAAGATGGCCATGTGAGACTTAGACTTCCACTGTGCTCCAAGTTTTCCTTTAAATGGAATTTTGTTATTTTGTATTTAAATGAGTTTTAATTATGCACTATTTCTATATCGAATGCAATGAAATGCTATGAGGCTTGTATGAGGCTTTTTAGAGTCGTGTACGCTGTGTCACGACTCGGGGGTGCTCTCGGGTCATAACAGGATTGGCTAGTTATTATAGGAGGTTTGTAGAGGTGTTCTCATATATTTCATCCCCTTTTACCAAGTTTACTAAAAAAATAGTTAAGTTTCAATGGTCTGAGGCTTGTGAGCAAAGCTTTGAGGGATTGAAAAAGCGGTTGACTATTGCCCCAATGTTAACATTACCATATTCTACGCAAGGCTTTGTTGTGTATTGAGATGCATCAAGAGTTGGATTGGGTTGTGTATGGATGCAGAATGACAATGTTATAACTAATACCTCCATATATCTTCAGATTCACGAGAGAAATTACCCAACCAATGATTTAGAGTTTTGCTGTTGTAGTGTTTTCTTTGAAAATATGGCATCACTATCTCTATGGTGTTCATGTTGATATGTTCACTGATCACAAGAGTCTTCAGTATGTATTCAGTCAGAAAGAGCATAATTTCAGATAGAGGAGGTGGTTGGAGTTACTCAAGGATTATGACTTGAGTATTCTCTATCACCTAGGTAAGGGTAATGTTGTTGTTGATGCTTTGAACAGATTGTCTATGGGTAGTACTTCCCATGTTGAGGACGGCAAGAAATAATTAGCCAGAGATGTGCACAGACTTGCACAATTGGGAGTCCAGTTAACGGATTCCAATGAAGGAGAAGTGGTGGTAATGAATGGGGCTGAATCATCACTAGTGTCCGAAGTGAAAGATAAACCAGACCAAGATCCTATTTTTCTTGAATTAAAGGCAAATGTTCATAAGCAGAAAGTGATGGATTTTGAAAAAGAGGGCAGATGATGTATTGAGGTATCAAGGTAGATTGTTGGTACCAAAGGTGGATGAACTCCAAGAGAGGATCATGGAGGAGGCTCATAGCTCTAGATTATTTATCCATGGGAATTTATTGCTTAGCACCGAGTGGATATTGTGAGGTGGAAGCTCTGCCTATGTAAGGCCGGGTTTCTAGTAACAACCTCCTTATGCAATAACTTTTTGCCCACATAGGTTATTAGCTAGTTGATCCACCTAAGCTAAAATGTCATCGGTTGTACCTTAGTCAAGTAGACCAACTCATTTTGTTGTGGGACATGACACCGGATTCCATGACTTGCTCACATGGTCTATGTCGGTTAGGGATTATTCCCACTATGAACAAGGATGTGAGTTATGTACTATGGTTACTCAAGGAGTTTTATGAAGTGTGGGTGGGGGTATGGGACTTCATCCATGCATTGCACAAGTCGGCTTTGAGAGTGGCTATGGTGTATTCCTCAATGTATAATAACTAATGTAATAATGAATTCTGAACTTGGATTGTTGCTTTCCTTGACATGACCTACCAAATGTGAATATTCTATGTCTAATGAGTATTAACTAAACATGAGAATAAAGAATGGTAAGTATGATAATGGTGGCCTAAAAGTGGTACTTAGTGTAGATGGGATTATGGGATCTTTATCTATACATTTCACAAGTATAACCTAAGGGTACTTACAAAATGGCTCTATTATGCTATGATGGTGGATACACTCAAATTACACCTCCCTAAAGAAGCATAAGCGATCGTTATCAAGTAAAGAACTCAACTTGTAGGTTGGGGTCGATCCCAAGAGGAAAATGGTTTAGACTTAAATTTAACCAACAATTATATTCATTTAGTCAAATTACTTTCAGAAAAAAATAATTAAGGGGGGGGGGGGGGATTTGTGAAACAAATTGTAAGAATTCAGTAAGTAATCAGTAAACAAAAGTCAATTTTGGTTGTTATCAAGAAGAGAGAATTAACTAGGGTATACGTGTTCCTCACAACCTCATAATGCAGTAATCCTAGTAATAGCAATCCTTTCCTAGTGTACTACATCCAAATTGATAATCTAGGTATCTCTATATCCTTGGTCCGGCATCTAGAGAATTTCACCCCGCACCTTGGTCCGGCTACATGTGTATAATTTATTAACCCTTACCTTTACCTTATATTAGACATCATATCGATGTTTGGCTTAGTTATTACTTCGCACCAATCGACACTAGACTATTAGATAGTATCACACTAAATCTATGTTGATAATTATTTTCTTGTTGATTACCTCCTTGGTCCGACAAGTAGGAACAAGGTGAGTTCTAACGTTGCGCACCGTTAAAAAGACTTTTAAATGAAATAATTATCAATGCATGCAAACCACTATTCAAAAATTGCTTATTTACTATTCATAATTTGTTAATTGCTCATGGTTCCCACAATCCTAGTTGTGGAGTTTAGTTACCCATAATCATATGAACACAATTCATTGTTTTTACATGAAAGAATTATGAACTTACGTAATTGAGAATAACAAACCCGGATTTTCTACTTGAATTTCTAAATCCAAAACCTTCAAAACCAACTTAGGAAATCAAGAATTGCTAGGTTTGCAAAAATAAAATCCAAAGTCACAAAGTAGAACTAAAGTAATAAAATCTAACCCCCAAAAATGAGGTTTTCATTCCCTATATATAGAAAAATAAGTCCCAACTAAAAAGGAAATGAAATAAGGAAATTATTTTTGGGTACGCGTCTTCATTCCACGAGACTGACTCACGGTCCGTCAATGTATCTACGGTATGTGAGTCCTTTCCATCACTCAGGACTTAGGCAATATTTTCAGCTTCCAAAACTCAACTTCTCTAAAGCAAACGACGGACCACCAGTACGTACCGTAGATCGATCTACGATCCGTCGATCCCTCTCCGTAGCTCCACACTTAGAATCTTTAAAAATAAGGTACTGGAACCCTCATAGTATCATTCTACGGATCAATAGTGCCGTCCGTAGATCAATCTACGGACAGTCAATGGCCACCGTGGTTCCACACTTGGTCAGATTTCCCTGATTGGCCTTCCATGCCTTGCCTGCGGATCTACAATCACCATCTACGGAGCTTCAATGGACCTACGGTCCGTAGATCACCTCCGTAGATGCCCTTTTCTGCATATCTTTCAGCTGTCTTTTTATTTCTGCATCCAAACATATTTCCGGCAAAAACACAATAAAAACACATAAAAAATAATACAAAAAGGCCCTAGACACACACAACTCTTAAGTGAAATGTATTAAAAATATCGTAAAACTTACGGTATATCAACACCCTCAACTTAAATTCTTTGTTTGTCCTCATTAAGACTCTAAATGACACTTGTATAGAATCAAGCAATTTAAGCACAAGCAATCACTTGGTTCTCTATCCTAACTCTCTTTTTGGGTGCAAAATTTGTTCTCTTAGACCCGACAAGCTAATTCATGCGAATCAAAATATGACAAAGATCGACCAACAAACACAGAACATACACTGTTTCACTATCACCAAGGTACCAACATTCCGACAATGTAACTAGTGCCCTTACTTCAAACGAAATCCCTTTTTCACACAATGAATATGAATTTGAGTACAAGGATTCATTCAACACTCACACTCAGAAATAACTTCAAGTACAGTTAGTGCTCAGT
>NW_006239202.1:362317-373867 GCF_000226075.1 Solanum tuberosum | reverse complement strand
CCCTTTTTCCAAGAATGAATGGCATTCATGGTACAAGGATTTATTCAACACTCACGCTCAGAAGTAATTTCAAATACAGTTAGTGCTCAATGCCATAAGCTTGCCCTTATTTTCACTGCTTAGACTCTCGAAACTATATTCTAGGATCACTATAGGACTTTCTTGGCTTGTAACGTAGGCTCTAGGTTAGGTATGGTACATTTGGGTACTTCTTAGTGACTTTCTGCCCTCCTTGACATTATACTAGGCTTTCAACCTCTTTTTGCCCTATTTTTGACATCCTACCGTTTGACCTTTTTCCCTTGATTTTCTTCAACCATGGATGTGACTTTACACCTTGTAGCTCTTTATTTTTCACTTTCATCTTTTTCTTGCGTTTTATTCTTTTCTTTAGCTTTCAACAAGTCACATCCTTTCCTCTCTTTTCTTATTTCCCTTTTTCAACATCAAACTCTTTTCATATCCATTTTTCTTTCGGTTTCCTCTTTCATAGCCACCCTCAACTTACGGAATTTCCATTATTTGAGGTTCACAATACCCGATGTCGGATTAGGGCCAAGATTGAAGTTACTTTTTACATTAGCCACCCTCAACTTAGGCTTTTGTCCTAAGTTGAGGTGCACATGTCCAAGGATGGAACGGGGCCAACATAGTAGATTATGGGAAGGTGAGTTAGGGGTTTAGAAAGAAATGGTCTAATTTTGGCTCAAAGCATTTGGATCAAAGGGAGCATTTATTTCATTTGGTTGGATTCTTATTTTAGGCAATTTGTGGATTTATCATAAAAAGGGCTTATGATCACTTCCTAGCCTCTAGAGTAGATTGTATGAGCAAGACTAACCAGGCAAGTTCTAGATTGGCACAAAAACTGTTTGAACAATCAACTATTCTCACACACTCTTGGCACATAGTTTCATTATCAGATTATCAGATTACCTAGTTCAAATTTTAGCTTAAGTCATGTCATCAAGTTGATTCATTAGCATGTCATACTCAAAGCCAAAACATTCAACTTATCTTAGCCTACAAATTATAGCACACATCACAAAAGTTGGACGGGTATCATTTTTCATAGGCCATCATGCTTCATTATTTTTCATGCTTCTACACATACGATCCTAACACATGTCGGTTCAACAGAAATTAAACAGTCTCTTAGGGAAAAAGAATACAGGCAAGAAAACCCCAAGAGAGGATTATGAGTTGGGTTACTCAGACTTCACCCTATCACTCACAATCCATTTACCCCACCCCCAATAAAATATGGTGCAATTGTCCCCAATGCACAAAAAAAACATAAAAAGAGTAATGTATTGGGTGGAGCAAACCTGTGGTGTTAAACGTCGAAGACCTATCAACAAGCAGGTGGGTCAGGTTTCCCGTAGCCTATTGGATCAACACTCGGGTCACCCTCAGTGGTGCCTGCATCAACAAGGACAACACCATCTGTAGTGCTATCCACCACTCTAACTACACCATCAGTGGTGCTCACATCAATCCTCACGGGCACAGAACTCGATGCCCCAGCAGCAGCCTTGAGCATACTTCTTTGGCGCAACTCCTCATCTAATATCGATGCTCTCCTAGCCTGCTCCTCCTGTTTACGCTCCCGTTTTCTAGCTCGAGCATCATCAACGACCTCAAAAAGGCTACAAGAACGGTGCCTCTCGCCACGAGCACGGATGGGATCGGGCTGTGTCTCTGCGTCCACCCTAAATAAGGCATCAAGAACGGTATCCTTAGACTATACCGTCGGTGCATTATCTGGATGATCCGCATGAATCTCCAGAATGGCATTCACATCAGCTCGAAGACAAGCCAACTCTGCTTGGATGGAGGAAAGATCAGTGTCGAGGGCTGGTCGGGCCAGAACCCTCAACTCAAACGGATCCAGACGTTTATGAACTGCTTGGATATGCTGCTCTGTCTGCTTTGCCACCCTTTTCTCAACTCTGGCCTCAGACTCTACTATCGACTTTTGCATCCAAGGCTAGATGTGGTGCAGCAGCGTGGCCATCTGATCCTTTAATTTATGTACTCTGGTCAACGGGACAACAACAGCTCCTGACGGTGGTATGGACTTGGATGAGCTTGGAGCCCTACTAGCGACTTGAGAAGAGGAGATCGGGACATTATCTGTGTGGTATTGTATAATGGGGTAACCGCCCTGTGCCTGCTCCACCGTGTCTGCATGATCTGCACCCAAGGGAGGTACCTCAACCTGGGACTCTCTGCGAGGTGTCGCCACATTTGCCCCATCTCGAATGAGGCCTATATCCATAGTCCCAATAGGGTGGATCAACCTATCACAGTGCCAGATCGGCACTCCAAAGTCCCTGAACAATTGGAAAATCCAACATGGAAAGGGGTAAGTAGTGGAGGTCCTGAACGACCACTCGTGAATCTCTGCCTGCAGCATGCGGGCAAAGTCAATCTCCAATCCTGCTACTAATGCTACAACCATGACAGCTTTGTCCCCTATGAGTTGGTTCTTAGCTTTTGTTGGCAACACCCTATTACGCACCAACAACCAGAAGAACTTGGCCACAAAATTTAATTTGGCCTTCTGGATACCCAACCGTGGTGCGGTGACCCACTCCGCATGCTCGCCATCTGCAACAATGTATTTAGCCGACCATAGTTTAACAGCCTCCCGCTGCTCACCATTTCTCTGCAAAGCACTACCCCGCATGATGTCCCATCGATAATCAAACTGTGTTATGTTAAGTGACCAAGAGTAACCGGTGATAGGGCTATAGAGAAATCGGCTGATAGTAGCCCGTGAAATGTGTACCAGACACCCTGGGACCATGGTGGAAGTGAAAGGATCTTGTTCTGTGGGCTTGGTTCGCTTGGAAATTGACCCACGGAGAGTGGCAGTATAGGAAGCATAAAACTCCCGCACAATTTCCTCACTGTATGTCCTAGGTGCTTGGGCCATCCAGTCGCACTTCTGTAGTTTGAAGAGCCGGTGGATCTCTGGTACGGTATGCAAGCTCCCAGTGAGGACTCTGCACTCCTCAGTGATCAATCGGGCCATTAACTCCTTCTAGTTGAGCATCTTGGCGTCACGATAGATTTGCCACTGCCCCTCAACACACAATCTATTTGGATCGCCGGCCACTGGAGTAGGGTCATCATTCCGTGATCACTACAAGAAAAAGCTTTATTTAAGACCAATATTTAGGGACGAGTTAATAATCTTGTCTCTAAAAGTACATATATTGGGACGAGATCTTATTTCGGTCTTAAATTTCTTATGTTATTGTGAAGGTCCCAAATCCGATCTCTAGAAAAGTAGTAGCTGGTCCCAAATTAAAATTTAGGGGTCTTGAGAAATATATTCAAAGGCGGGAATTGATGAAAAGTTAAAAAAAGTCATCTATTTTCACCAAAATTAGGCGCCTAAAATTTCATTACTGATTAAAATTCTAAAAGGAAAAGAAAAAAAAAGATGTTTCAGTTTGTTTCTCAAAATATATCGTGAAATTAAACAACCCTAGCTAGCAACGATCATCCCTAATGACTCTTTCTTTACAGCGATCTTTGTTAGCTCTCAACTAAAAATCTGTGTTTTCTCAAAACAGAGAAAGCACAGGTCGATCTGCCTAGCTAGCAGCAAACGCAACCCAGGTCTCATCGATCAGTATTTCATCTGTGTTTTCTCAGAATAGAGAAAGCAGAGGTCTGCCTAGCAATGATTCCACTCAATCTATATCTTCTGTTCACTCGGATCTCAGGTATGCCTCCACTTCTACGAGTTGATTTGATTTTTTCTATAATGTCGATTTGTTGTTTGTTTTGTTCGAGTTGTCACTCTTCTTGTTTGAGCTCTTGTTCTCTAAGACTAGATGCTGATCGTTTTCTTAAAGAAGATTCAGTTTTGTAGTGTGATATGATCCAAAAAATGAAGGTGATCGATTAGTCCTTAAAGAAGTAAGCGTTTCTAAAGATTAAAAATAATGAACTAAACTTGAAAAGAGGCACTAACAACTCGAGCTAAAACAATATTAAGAGAGAATATAGAGAGAGTTATGTTCAAGTTGAGAAATCTGTTATGAGTTACAAGTGAACTATTAACAGAGCAAAGTGAGACAAGTGAGATTGTAGTATGTTACAACTGAACAAGTGAAAAAAAGATAGTTTCATTTGCATCTGAAACTGATGAAATATGTAAAACACAATAGAATTGATGCAAAGGACCTCCTGTACGTGGTGCTGCACATAGAATATTGAAAGAGTGATAGCTTCGTTTTGAGTCTGAAACTTGGAAAACTTGATAAGTTTCAAGAAGATACATTCTAATAGTTGTTTAAAGCGTTCTTTCAATTTTATCTAATTGGTTCTCTAATTTCTGTCTACTTGTATATCAACTACGATCCTCTTCTTTGAGTTTTTTTTTTCCTTTTCTAAATTTGATTTGTTGATTGTTTTGGTATTTTAGCATAGTGTATAGTGTGTGCCTAAAGAATTGATCATATTTTTACGATGAAACTAACTCGAGCTGATGAAAGATGAAGAAAGCAATAGAACTGATGCAAATTATCTCTTGTATATGATGTACATAGTAGGTAGAAACAACGATAGTTTCATTTAGGTTTCAAAACTTGGAAAACTCAAGATTTTCAAGAATATACGTTCTATTAGTTGAACCATTTTTTTTTATGTTCTTGTAAAACTGAATCACTAGCTTTTTCTGTTTGTTCAACTTTCTGGTAAACTTCCTCTTATGGGAGCTGATTTTTTCTTCTTTTCTATATTTGATTTGTTCGAGTTATACTACTTTTTTTAATTGCTCTTCTTCTCTGAGATTAGCTGGTCAATTTTTTTAAGTATATTCAAGTTTATAGTGTGATAAAGATCTCAAAAAGAAGGGGATCAGTCCTAAGAGAAATGACTGCTCCTAAAGAAACAAAACAGTGAGCTACTCTTGAACAGAGGCTCTCACAGGTCATGAGTTAAAAACAATGTTCATAGAGAAGATACAGGGATTTGTATCTACTAGAGAAAACTATTTTGATTTACAAGTGAACGATTGTTTACCTTTTAAGATAACAGAGCACGCAGGAAAGTGGTTGCAGTTATGAAAACTGATCCTAATAAGTAACCACGTGCAACTAATTCCTAAAAGATTTCTATCTAACTAGAATAAATTAGTAATTGCAAAAGAACCATTGAATTATTATCTATTATAAATGGATCATATCATAGTGTTTTGTGTGTGTCTAAGGAATCGATCATACTTTTTTACAATCAAATTAACTCGAACTCACAAAAGATTTAAGAAGCAACAAAACGGATACAAATTATCTCATGTGGTATTGTACATATAAAGTAGAAATAGTTACATTTGTGTTACAATTTAGCAAACTCGAGATCTTTCAAGAGATACGTTCTTATAGTTGTACAATATATTCATCCATTCCTATCAAACTCTATCACCACAAATTTATGAAAAAAACTGTAAATAACAAATTGTAATTAAATGTTAGAAGGTTAAATATGCAACTGAGTTCTTATAGTTATACTTCATGTGGTTCTATATATAGAAGGTAGAAACAATGATAGTTCTCTTTGGGTTTGAAACTGGACAAACTCGAGATATTTCAAGAAGAAACGTTCTTATACTTGCATGCTACTTATGTGAAGAATAAGCGAATCGTTCAATATCTTAAAAATATTCTAAAGGGCGTAGAAATGAAGGAATGAGAGTGGTTAGTTATAAGGAACACTTTTGTTCCAAAAGTTTCCAGGTATATCTAGTGATCTAATAGTCTATATTATTAAAGCAAGCATTTCATAGCTCATCGTGATATTTAGATGTGAAACATTTTTAAGTTAATAAGTTTTCTTAGATATGAAAGTTTTACTTAACAATACAGGCGAAGAGCAATAGAAATGCAGAAAATCGATCTAAGATAAAGATGTTTCATCATATTGGTAGCAAACCTATTAGAGATATTATTTATCAGCAGGTATTATCAAAAAATAAATTTTTTTTTATGAAAATATTTAAGAAGTGTTATTTGACATGTTTTTCGTTGATGTAAAGGGCGGAAAAGAAGGCAATCCACCAAATTTTGGTGACTATTTTCTTTGAGACTCGTAAGAAAGATAGCATGCTTGTTGAACGAGAAGCAATTGAAAAACATGTGCGTTTGGTAAATTCAATAAGTAAATTACTTCAAATTATTATGAAATCTGTTGAAATGTACTTTTTATATTTTGTAGGCTCAAATCGAAGAAATACTAAAAGATGAGTCATCTCTGCCTAGCAAAGAGATTGTCGAAAAGTGTTGTGGACCTCAAACTCGTAGCCATGTATTTTGCTTTGGGGGTGGAGTAAAGGCAAAGGACATGAGAGGTGGCACTTCTTCAAAGGCTGAATTACTATCTGAGCTACGTTCAACTAAAGAGAGAAATAAATCTTTGAATGAGGAAAACAAATCCTTGAATGATCGTTTGTCTACCTTAGAAGATGAGATGAAAGAAATAAGTAATATGAAAGAATTCTTTGCTGCTCAACAATCGCATAACCCGCATATGACATCACCCGTATCAACTTAATGGCCACTGACTTTTTTTGCTAACCAAGTAAATAACAATATATCAAACTCTAATTGCATATATTCATTTACATGTTGTATCTGACCCTCAACCTTATTCCTATCAATAGTATTAAGACTAGCATGTTTATGGGATTTAGGCATGCCTGATGGTTCTCTATGTTCTAGATGTAATGGTGTCCCTACTTCCTGTGTTGATGCGATCTGTGCAACCTCTATAACATTTTTATATTCATTCAAAGGCTGTTGATTTACCTGAGTTGTCACAGCAGCTGCTTCCGGGTGAGTTATGTGATCATTTCCCTTTGACTTGTTGAAGGGATTATGCACTGGTTCCACATCGTTCCTGATTTGGATATTTGATTGATCCTGAGCTTTGATCCTTGAAAGAGAAAATTCGAAGAAGAATTTTGAAGAACCTGATGGTGCCAAGTGATTTGAGTGCTTATGAGTTCCCATCTGTTCTTCATTGTGATTTCTTTAGCCGTGCAGACCATTCACCATTTGGACCTGGTTGTGTTCAGGTCGGCTATCCTCCTTCCCATTCAATTAATTTTGAGATTTAGAACAACCATTTGCTTGTTTGATGCGTATCTCGGAGTTGTTGTCGGAGATTAAGAACAACCATTCATTTTCAAAATTACTCAAAATTACAGTGATATGTTCCTTGAAATACGGAGAATACTCCCCTGAGTTGGAATCTTGCTAAATTTCCTCTGTTGTTGGTCTAACATCGACACACTTCAGCTGCGATCCACCGGCACTTCTTCAAATCTTTTCACTCTGTATTTTCTAAATTGGGACTATAGGGGCTCTTTGAAATTTAGGTTGTGGGTGATACATCGAGAGAGGAATCACTTTCTCCATTCCTTTCTAAATGAATTAATCCACCTAAGGTTGATTGAGATAATTTTTCTTGCTCATTCCAACTCTCCTTCTGAAATAGTTATCACCATCGCTTCAGTTTTTTGAATTTTCGAAGAGTTGGATGATGAATTCGTGGATGAAGTTTGTTGGATTTTACTCCCATTAAGATTAGGCTTTGAATGTGATCCATCTGCGGCTGGGAGAGCTCCAACGGTGGCACGTGCGTCATTCTGATAAGCCTAGATTGTGAGAAAAATCACCTTTATAGAGCTTGTGGTTGTTTGATATATTGCATTCATAGTTGATCTCTGTTTTAAATATAACTGTTCTTTTTTTTCTACACGTAAAGTGGCACACACATCTTTTTCCTCTGCTTTTTTATTGATCTCTATTTAAAATATAACTGTTCTCTGTTTTTTTTATTTTCTGCACATAAAGTAGTACACACATGTTTTTCCACTGTTTTTTGTTTTTATACAATTGTGCGCGAACATCTTTTTTTTTTGCACATATATTTCTAATGATACTCCTTAGAATAAATTTTTTGTGATAGAAAAATCACTATAAATGCAATATATAGTTCTCTTATATTTGATACTATCACTGTAATGCAATCTGATATATAGATAGTGCTTGTAATCTTTGTTGAAGAAGGGGGGTAGGGGTTTCATTCATTCACAAGTACAAGAGAAAGTTATATCTTTTTTAGTTCCAATTTACTTGCCCTTAGCTATCTGCAGGTGCTATCGCTTACTTGCCCTTAGCTATCTGCAAGTGATATCGACATTTAGTTGTGCCAAGATCCAGGTTGCTTCATTTCATTGTTTTTAGTTAACTGATTTCTCATTATATTGCCATCCATATTAAGTTGTTTCATTGTGCACGTTTTTAGCTTTTAATTTATAATTAATCCCCTGCTACACAAATAACGTGGATGTTTCTCCTGAAACATTTATATCTTGCTTGTCCAATTCCTCCGCAACCGTTTGTTTCCCCTGTGAATGAATTTGTGTTTTCGATATAGATTTTGATTCTTGGTTAATGAATCTCAATGTTTTCTAAATCATTTTTTCTTACGTTCATGCAGATTATTGATATACTTGGGTAACCCTTGGTGAATTTTTTATTTCTTTTGTGAAGATTGAAGCTACAAGTTAAGATGAAAGTTTAGAAGAAGCACAAGACCATTAATATTTTGCTAGGAAAGTTATGCCAAACTTGAAATCGTGGCCTCGCTCGGGATATTGTTAATTTGCTAAGCTTTTTTTTCGTTAAGAAAATGTTGAAACTAACAACATGGGATGCTAACTTATTTTTTATATTTATGTCAACATTTTGTATGAAGATTTATTGTAGAAATCTTATATTTATTGACAAAGCTTATAAATTTTTTGTGATATAAAGATCCAGAACCATTGATGGTCAACTAGAGACCAAAATTTTTGCTCGTTTCTAAAGGTTCATCTGGGACGAGACAGTTTCTCATCTCTAAAAGGTTCATCTAAGAGAGACAACTTCTTGTCCCTAAAGGTTCATCTAGGATGAGGTGTTTCTTGTCGCAAAAAATAATCTAGGACGATGTAGTTGCTCATCAAAAACGTATTCTACGATGGGCTAGTTGCTCGTCCCAATAGAGTATTCTAGGACGAGTTAGTTGCTAGTCGCTAAAGGGATTTAATGACCAGAAAATGACTAATTTTCCAACAAGGAAATCATCTATTTGGGACGAGATAAGTAGTCTCTAAAGGTATTCTAGCGACTAGCTTTGTTGCCGTCTCTAACGACATTTTACGACCAGCAAAAGGACCCCGTCCTAGTTGACCTTTCGCGAAGAAGCATTTAAGGACGGGTGGCGATCAGCCTTTTCCCGTCTCAATAGACTATTTGGGACCAGATTTGGACTTTTTGGGACCAGATTTCCCTTCCTTAGAGGCTGTTTTTCTTGTAGTGGATGTTGGTACTGACTATGAGCTAGTGGCCTCATCAGACGAGGCTGGTTGTTCATTTTCGCTGGACCCTGTGGCTGATTTAGCAATGGACCCTGAAGCATGGGCAGACTCTAACTTTGAAGCATGGCTAGACTCAGAGCCCGAAGCATGGGGAGACTTGGAGCTGGAAGTATACCCATTCTCTTAACTGGAAGCAGCCCTAGTTGTTGACCCGATCAGTGTGTGCTACTCATCAGATTGTGAGACAGTGACTACGTCGGGAATCACCTTCTTGGGGGTGCCTCTGGTAACTCGGGGTGCAGTGGAAGAGGTCCTTGTGTTGGGAAGAATGTATGTCGGATCCGTCTGCACATCGTTATCTTCGTCGATTAACATGAAGCTAGGGGCAATAGATTTTGACTTGCCTTTTTTTGTATAGGTGACTAGCTTCTTGGGTGCCATTTTACTAGTGGAAGAGTTATTAGTACCAAAACTAACTAAAAACACACTCAAAATAATTTTAGAACTAAAAACGAACAACAACAAAGACCCAAAAAAATAAAAAAAATTGGGACAAAGGCTACAGTGGTCATCTACGATGGGGACCTACGGTCCGTGGAACCCTTCCGTGGATCAGAGGACCAACAATATTGGTCGCATATGGAAACCACGGATGTACAGAACAATCCGTATATTGATCTACGGACTGTAGTCCACCTCCGTGGTTTCGCACTTGGTAAAATTTTCAAGTGCATCCAACCACGGACCTGATTTACGGTTCGTAGATTGATCTACGGTCGGTAGACGGGGTCTCGTGGATGGGATCTGTGCCAGGTTTCAGATATGCTTTAATTTCAAGCCCACATATTTGACCATTTTCAACAGTATCCTAGTCTAACCATGCTTTTCAACATTTAATCATCCTAGTTCGTCATTCTCAGGATTCCAATTAATCATTTTAACAAGTCTTTAAGACAAACATTGGAACCCTAAGTCGAAACTTACATTTAGATTGTAATCACACATATCTCAAACAATATTACGACACACAATCACTATCAATCGTCCCAAGGGTGTTTGCTAGTCAATTTTTCGCATACCCAAGGTCAGGACCCAACTCCCGACTTTCTATAATCAATATATGAACACAAATTCAAAGTGAGGGGGAAAGTATATTACCTTGAAACCAATGAGGAGTGGTGTGATTGTGTGATGACACTAAGCTTTGCAATACCACACTAATCGCCTAGGACCCAACTGCTTCCACCCACTTCGATACATAATCAACCGCAACAAGAATATACTTCATCCCATGTGAACTCACAAATGGACCCATAAAATCAATGCCCCATACATCAAACAACTCTATCACCAATATAGGATTCATAGAAAGATCTTGCCTCTTTGGAATCCCTCCTTCTCTTTGGCAACGATCACAAGTCTTGGCGAAATCATGAGCATCTTGGTGGATGGTAGGCCAGTAGTACCCACACTGCAAAATCTTATGCGTAGTCCAGATACCACTATGATGTCCACCAATAGGCAATGAATGACATGCTTCAAGTACAATCAACATCTCAACCTCGGGCACACAACGACGAATAATCCCTTCAGCACAACTATGATACAAGTAAGGCTCATCCCAAAAGAATTTCTTCACATCATGCATAAAGTTTTTCCTTTGGTTAAAAGACAAATCCGGGGGCAACAAATCGCTTGCCAAATAATTAGCAAAGTCTGCGAACTAAGGAATCAGATCATGAGAAGCAGCCAATACATGTTCATCTGGAAAAGCTTCATTAATTTCAACCCTATCACCAAGCTTTAGAATAGGCTCTTCCTATAATCTGGACAAGTGATCGACAACTTGATTTTCGGTCCCCTTTCTATCTTTTAACACGAAATGAAACTCTTGCAGCAACAATACCCATCTAATAAACCTCGGTTTTGCATCCTTCTTCGCCATCAAGTATCTCAATGAAGAATGGTCAGTATGCACTATTACCTTAATACCAAGCAAGTAGGATCGAAATTTCTCGAATGCGAAAACCATAGCGAGAAGTTCTTGTTCTGTCACAGTATAATTCTTCTGGGCCACATTTAGAGCTTTGCTAGCATAGTAAAATAGGGTGAAGAATTTTCTCTCTCCTCTGTCCTAATACTACACCAAGCGCCACTCCACTTGCATC
>NW_006239202.1:311187-355021 GCF_000226075.1 Solanum tuberosum | reverse complement strand
TCAGCCCTATCTCCGAGCTTTAGCATAGCCTCTTCCTCTAATCTGGACAAGTGATCGGCAACTTGATTTTCGGTCCCCTTTCTATCTTTTAACACGAAATGAAACTCTTGCAGCAACAATACCCATCTAATAAACCTCGGTTTTGCATCCTTCTTCGCCATCAAGTATCTCAATGAAGAATGGTCAGTATGCACTATTACCTTAATACCAAGCAAGTAGGATCGAAATTTCTCGAATGCGAAAACCACCGCAATAAGTTCTTGTTCAGTCACAGTATAATACTTCTGGGCCATATTTAGAGCTTTGCTAGCATAGTAAATAGGGTGAATAATTTTCTCTCTCCTCTGTCCTAATACTACACCAAGCGCCACTCCACTCGCATCGCACATTATCTCAAACGGTTATCCCCAATCCGGTGAAATAATGATAGGTGCAGTAACCAACTTCTCCTTCAACTCTCCAAATGCTCTCAGACAAGCATCATCAAAATCAAACTTATACTCCATTTCGAGCAGTTTGCACAATGGATGTACAATTTTAGAGAAGTCCTTGATGAACTTCCTATAGAAACATGCATGTCCAAGAAAACTTCTAACACCTTATACACAGATAGGTGGTGGAAGCTTTTACATTACCTCTACTTTTGCTCTATCAACCTCAATGCCCTTCTTAGAAATCCGATGACCCAGAACTATCCCTTCTTTCACCATAAAGTGGCACTTCTCCCAATTTAGCAACAGATTGTAGTCTTCACACCTTTTAAGCATCTCAGCCAGATGATCCAAACATTGATCAAAAGAGTCACCTACCACAGAGAAATTATCCATGAAAAACTTCAATAGTGTCCTCCACCATATCAGAAAATATCGACATCATACAGCGCTGGAAGTTCGCTCGAGCATTGCACAACCCAAATGGCATCCGTTTGAACGCAAAAGTCCCATAAGGGCAAGTGAAGGTGGTCTTCTCTTGGTCCTCCATTGCACAACCCAAATGACATCTGTTTGAAAGCAAAAGTCCCATAAGGGCAAGTGAAAGTGGTCTTCTCTTGGCCTTTCGGAGATATAGAAATTTTATTATAGCCTGAATACCCATCAAGAAAACAATACCAACCCTTGCCTGCAAGTCTATCCAACATCTAGTCCATGAATGGTATAGGAAAGTGGTCCTTCTTTGTCCACGCATTCAACTTCTGGTAATGCATGAAGACTCTCCATACGGTCACAGGACGCATTGGAACAAGCTCGTTTCTGTCATTTGGAACCACAGTAATACCACCCTTCTTAGGCACACACTGCACAAGAGACACACAACTACTATTTGCAATGGGATAAATAACCTCGGCATCCAACCACTTGATGATCTCTTTTTTAACTACCTCTTGCATAGGTGGATTTAATCTTCTTAGGTGCTCGATACTAGGCTTGTGATCTGGCATGAGTTGGATTTTGTGAGAACAAATACCGGGAGAAATCCAAATAATAGCCGCAATAGTCCACCCAATAGCTCGCTTGAACTTCTTTAACACAATCACTAAGCACTCTACTTGTCTCGCATTTAAATCTGCCGCAATGATGACCGGCAAAGTATTATCTCTACCCAAGAATAAATACCTCAAATGTGGTGGTAGAGCCTTAAGCTCCAATTTCGGTGCCTCCACAATAGATGGTCTCGCAGGTGGGGACTCACAATTCTTCATGTCTAACTCATAATTCTTTGGTTTTGACCGATATTCGCACCTATCGAGTGCAACTACCAACTCATCGTACTGTTCAATACCATTACTATCGAAATTCATCATTACTGCTGCTAGTGCCTCAACACCTAGTCATTCTTCAATTTGCACTTCTGTTCTACTCTGAACTCTTTAAGTTATAGCAGATACCATTTGGAGCTCACCACTGTGCTTCATGGACCTACAAATATTGAAAGTTGTTTCTTCATTGTTCAGCCTGAACTTCATCTGCCCGTTCTCCATATCAACCAACGCACACCCTGTGGCAACGAATGGTCTCCCAAGGATGATGGGAACCTCACAATCAATCTCAGAGTCAAGAATCACAAAATCCACCGGAAGGATGAACGACTCCACTTTCACTAGCACATCATAGAGTACACCAATGGGCCTTTTTGACGGTTCGATCGGCCATAAGTAACCGCATCGTAGTAGGATTTGGATCTCCTAGACCCAACTTTTTATAAATAGACAATGGCATAAGGTTGATGCTAGCACCAAGATCACACAATGCCTTAGTAAAGTGTAACAACCCTATAGTACATGGAATCGTGAAAGCACCAGGATCTTCCTTCTTCTGCACAAGAGACCTTGTAGCAATAGCGCCACAATGCTGCAATCTATCATAATCTTCAAAATTCACAGACCTTTCTTTATCACCATATCTTTCATAAACTTCGCATACCCAGATATTTGCTCCAAATGTTCTATCAATGGTATGTTGATGAAAGTTGCTTCAACATATTAATAAACCTGCGATATTTACCATCTTCAGCCTTCTTCACTAACCATTGTGGAAAGGTGGTGGAGGTCTAGGTATGGGGACCACTTTATGAGATATCTCCGCTTCTTTCTCTGTCGCATTCTCAGACTCTTCTCTAACCTCTACCACATCATCTTATTTTCTAATATCAACATCCACCACAGATGGCATAGGTGGATCAATGGTTTGCTTACCCCCTAGAGTAGTAATTGCCATATAATGACCATCATCTTTTGGATTCTGGACGGTGTTAATAGGAAGAGTGCCAGGTTGACGTGGGTTCACTGTAGTAGACAACTGAGTCATCTTCTGCTCTACAAGCTTTATTGACACTGCATGGGTATCAACCTTTTGACCAATACCAGACAAGCCATTTCTCATCTCTTTGACATTCTCATCAGTTGCATCAAGCCTTCTCATCATCTTCTGCATCATATCTTCAATACGCGCCATATTGCCTCCAGCTTCCCTAGTACCAGATTACCAATTTTGAGGGGGAACATAAGGTCCAACCCGATAGTTTATGTTGCCATAGTTGTTCCGGTTGTAGTTGTTATCGCGATTGAAGTTCCCATCTCGGACATATTGATCGTCTCGGTTGTAATTGACATAGTTCCAACCTTGCTTTCCTTGACCTTGGCGCCAATTGTTCATGTTAGATCCTTGGGCATTAGGTCGGAAACCCCCCATCTAATCATTCACCGCATAAGCATCCTCTTCATAGTAACACTCTTCAACTGGTGGTGGAGTTCTAGTCAAGTAGTTCACAATATTTACCTTTTCCGCACCTCCACTCACATGCTTCAATACCAACCCCAACTCGGTCCGCATCTCAGCCATTTCCTCACGAATCTCATTCGCAGACTGGCTTTTTGTAGCATGAACGAAAAATGTGTTTCTCCTAGTATCCGACCTCCTAGTGCTCCATGGTTTATTGTTGCGATAGTTCTTCTCCAGTTTTTCTGCAATCTGTGCATATGTGCACTCACCATATGAACCTCCAGTAATAGTATCAAACACTGCTTTATTGTTGTCATTTTGACCTCGATAGAAATATTCCATCAGTGACTCATCATCAATACAGTGATTCTGAACACCTCTTACAAACACAGTGAATCTGTCCCAAGAGCTACTCACAGACTCTCCTGGTAATGCCACAAAATTGTTGACTTTATCTTTGTGATTGATCTTCTTGGACACCAGATAATATCTTGCTAAGAACACATCCTTTAGTTGGTCCCATGTATAGATTAAGTTATAAAGAAGCTCAGTGAACCATACAACATCATCGCCTGTCAGTGAAAGAGGGAACACTCGCAATCCGATGACATCTATATCCAAGTCTGGTCGACCTACACAACTCTTGTAAACTACCATTATCTTGGCTATGTGAGCATGTGGGTCCTCCGATGGAAACCCCAAAAATAAGCCCTCGCTGTAAGCATCTCATCAAGCTATTGGTCACTAAAAATGTGTACCCCGGAGGCAAAGCGGGTAGGACAACAGGTTCATCAGAGTCAGGAATATTGACGTTGCCCCTATTGTTGTCATGCAGTCGTTGGCCTGGTGGACCCTGCACCTTCAATGCATCTCCCAATTGAATTTCAGCTAGAACATGGTTGTCCCCACAAACTACCCTCGGATGTTGCAACTCAACTTCATCAACTAGATTGCCTCCGATAAGATTAACATGAACTCCTTGATTGTTCATTCTTCGCAAAGTTCGGTTCAACTATAGATCGTAAGGAGTAAGTGGTTCACCCTGGCTCTGTGTACTTGGCATACACCAAAACCTGAGAGAGACAAAAAGAAAAAGAAAAAGTAAAATTAGGAAATATTTGACTAAAGTTTAATAATGTAGTTAAAATAAATCTAAAACCCAATTTTCCCCGGCAACAACACCAAAATTTGACATGCCCAAATTACACATCCCTAAAGAAGCAAAAGCGATCGTTATCAAGTAAAGAACCCAACTTGTAGGTTGGTGTCGATCCAACGAGGAAAATGGTTTAGACCTAACTTTAACGAACACTTATATTCATTTAGTCAAATTACTTCCAGAAACAAGTAATTAAAGGAGGGGATTTGTGAAACAAATTGTAAGAATTCAGTAAGTAATCAGTTAACAAAAGTTAATGTTGGTTGTTATCAAGATGAGAGAATTAACTAGGGTATACGTGTTCCCCACAAGTTCATAACGCAGTAATACTAGTAATAGCAATACTTTCCTAGTGTACTACATGCAAAGTGATAAGCTAGGTATCTCAAAAATCCTTGGTTCGGCATCTAGAGAATTTCACCCCGCAACTTGGTCCGGCTACAGGTGTATAATTTACTAACCCTTACCTTTACCTCATATTAGACATCACATCGATGTTTGACTTAGTTATTACTTCGCACCAATCAACACTAGACTATTAGATAGTATCACACTAAATCTATGTTGATAATTATTTTCTTGTTGATTACCTCCTTGGTCCGGCAAGTAGTAACACGACGAGTTCTAATGTTGCGCACCGTTAAAAAGACTTTTAAACGAAAGAATTATCAATGCATGCCAAACATTATTCAAGAATTGTTTATTTACTATTCATACTTTATTAATTGGTCATGTTTCCCACAACCCTAGTTGTGGAGTTTTGTTACCCATAATCATATCAACACAATTCATTGTTTTAGATGAAAGAATTATGAACATACGTAAGAAGAATAATAAACTCAAAAATTCAACTTAAATTGCAACTCCAAAATCTTCAAAACGATCTTAGGAAATTAATAATTGCTAAATTGCTAGGTTTGCAAAAATAAAATCCAAAGTCACAAAGTAAAACTAAACTAATAAAATCTAATCCCCAAAAACGAGGTTTTCATGCCCTATATATAGAAAAATAAGTCATAACTAAAAAGGAAATGAAATAAAGAAATTATGTTCGGGTACGCGTCTTCATTCCACGAGACTAACTCATGGTCCGTCAATGTATCTACGGTCCGTGAGTCCCTTCCGTCACCCAGGACTTAGGCAATAATTTCAGCTTCCAAAACATAACTTCTCTGAAGCAAACGACGGACCACCAGTACGTACCATAGATCGATCTACGGTCCATCGATCCCTCTCCGTAGCTCCACACTTAGAATCCTCAAAAATCAGCTACTAGTACCCTCGCAATATCATTCAACGGATCAGCAGTGCGGTTCGTAGATCAATCTACGGATCGTCAATGGCGACCGTGGTTCCACACTTGGTCAGATTTCCCTGATTTGCCTTCCATGCCTTGCTAGCTGATCTACGATCACCATCTACGGAGCGTCAGTGGACCTACGGTCCGTAGATCGCCTTCATAGATGCCCTTTTCTGCACATATTTCAACTTTCTCTTTATTTCTGCGTCCAAACATATTTCTTACCAAAACACAATTAAAACACATAAAAACTAATACAAAAAGGCCATAGAAACACACAACTCTTAAGTGAAATGTATTAAAAATACCGTAAACTCACGGTATATCAATGGTTTATATGTTGAATATGCTTGTGACTTATGCTTTTACAGTAAAAGTGTATGATGATTCTCAAACTTGGTAAATGCATGCTTTTCAACTAAAATATCCCTTTTTAGCATGTTTTCAGGGATTTTTATGCATGACTATCATACTTAGTGCATTTTTGTACTAACCCATATTTTCTACATTTTTTTTACAAAGTGTAGGTTCCAGTTCTTAAGGTGATTCACTATTGGTTCAAGCTTGGATCGACTATTCTCCTAGATTGTGGTGAGTCATTAAGATTCGAGGACGTATGACCTATTATTAGTTTCTTTCTAGTCATTTTATGTTAAGATTATGTTGAAAGGGATGTGACCCTATTGTTGATTCAAAGATTGTATTAGATTGCTAATTGAGAGAACTTAGACTTCTGCTTGCTTTTATAAATGACTTCTATTGTATGGATAAAAGTTTGAAAATCTGCATCATTTATTTTATCTTATGTTAGGATATGCTAAGGGCCTGTATGAGACCTTTCGAAGTAAAATACGTTGTGTCATATCAGGGGGTACTCCACAAACTTTGTAATCAGAGCACAAGGTTTAGAATGATTCCAGGATGATGTCTCATAAGCCACGTCTAGTAGAGTCTTGTTCATGAGTTTGAAGAGCTCCACATTTATGAATAAGAGGCTATAAGATGTTAGGAAATTTCACTGCATTCATTATTCTTGAGTCGTGACATAGAGTTTAACTCTATCAAAGTCCCTCTCCTTATCCTTCTCTTGGGTCTTCAGTAAATGAATACATGAAGGGCTAATTCAAGTAGGGTAGAAAAGGAGAATGTGAATTAAGGAGTTCCTCAAGGTAATCAAGCTTCTCAAACTAACCAAACTCCGGTTGACCCTTCGGCTATGTGAAATGAGGAGGTTAGGTCGGGTTTCCAAATGTTGGCCCAAGCTATGACGACTCAAGTTCAAGGTTTTACTACTCAAGTCCAAACAAGGGATTTTGGGACTCATGAGTATCCTAATTTCGCGGCTTCTAGATTGAGGGATTTCACAATGATGAACCCTCACGTGTTTCTTGGTTCCAAAGTGGGAGAGGATCCTCAAGAATTTTTGGATGAGGTTTATAAGACAATTGATGCTATAGGGGTGACTTTGGTAGAGAAAGTGGAGCTATCCGCCTATCAATTGAAGAGTGTTTCTCAAGTATGGTATACTCCATGGAAGAACAATAGGTTGGTAGGAGCGTGTGCAATAGATTGGGAAGTATTCAAATCGGTGTTCCTTGATAGGTTCTTTCCCCGAGATATGAGGGAAGCTAAGGTGGAAAAATTCATTAACCTTCGTCAATGAGGTATGAGTGTCCAAGATTATTCTGTAAAATTTACCAATTTGTCCAATTTTAATGACCCTAAAATGAATAAGTGAAACTAGAGCCTAACGTGTGTGTGTTTGAGTTTGTTGTGATGTTTGATGGTGTTTCATATTGTCCTGAGCCTTGGTTGAGGGGTTCTAGGGGTCAAACGTCAAGGTACTATTCCCCATGGACCACCCTAGGGGTCCTTGAGGAGGAACCTAAGCTTAAACCCCCAAGACCCCAAAAAAACTAAAGCTGGCCAAAACTTGGTGACCTACGAAAGGGGATTACTCCCCGTAGGTCCATCCACGCCCGTGGATGGCCTCCGTAGGTCAAGCCCCTCTAGACCATGTCCCAGCCCCAGACCACGGACCAGAAGCATGGTCCGTGAATGAACTCATGGTCCGTTGGTCCAGGGCGTGAACCATGCTTGTGCAATCTGGTTTGGACACGGCTTGGGCAAGGGTCTTTTGGTAAATTTTTTATTAATTGTTTTAAGTATATGGACAGTTATTTTAGGGTTATTAAGATATTTTAAGAGCATTAAAACAATAAAATTCTATTTTAGATTTCATTATTCAAATCCCCCAAATCAAAACCCCTCCCTCTCCAAATATCTTCTCTCTAGAACTCCATTAAAGACCAAGAGAAGAGGAAGACTTAGGGCTTGAAAAGGAGGGCTAATTGACTGAATTTCTGTGGAGTTCATCTATTAAGGTATGGTGGTCTTGATTCTTGTCTAACTTTTCATTCAAGGAGCCAAACCCAAAGTGATTTCAAAGTATGAAAAATCTAGGGTTTCAGTCAATCTCATGGGTTCTTTCATCAAACATTTTCAAATGGTTTCAAATGACGATTTATGATTGTATTAGTGTTTAATTGATGATTTAAGAAAAAGAAATTCTATGAACCCAAAATTTCTCTCAATTCCTAAATTTTACCTTATGAAGTGGGTTTGATGATCATGAATGAATGTTGATGGATTATACCTAAATTGATTTAGATTTTTAAATTATATTACTATTCATACCTAATTGTATTAATGAAAGGTTTGTTGGTGAAAGTGAATTCATGGCCTTGAAAGGGCAAGTGATGACCTAATTTACATGTTGAAGTAGAATTGTGCTTGAGCTATTGATCCACTTGAAAGGTGGAGTTGTTTAATTATTTTGTAGATTGTGATCATGGCCTTGAAGGCACAGTTTGAGGAATTGAAGTATTATCATGATATTGTATATGTGAATGTGATCTGAAGGATTTGCATGTGATTTCAATGATAGAATGATGATCTTGTAAAGAAGGTAAATGTGTTGTGATTGAAAGCATATTCTCACTAAACATTCATGAATGTTGATGATGGAATGTGAAGGGTTTCTATAATGTAATGTTGTATCTTGGATTGGCAGACATAGGTGCCCTTTTCTTGTTAAATGAAAGCTATGTTGAATGTGATCTCTTGAATTGGTAGGCTAAGGCATCATTTTCTTGTCTTTATGAATGTGATCATGAATGAAGTATCTTGACTTGGTAGGCTTAGGCATCCTCCTCTTGAATAATGAATGTATCTTGACTTAATGTCTTAATGATCATGAATCGGTAGGCCTAATGTTGGAAGCCCTTTCATAAATTACTAATGAATGTGTTGATGACTTAGAATTGGTAGACCTAATGTTGGTAGCCTTTTCTTGAATAAATGAATGAATGTCTTTTATTGGTAGACCTAATGTTGGTAGCCTTCTATAATTGACTAATGAGGTATTTTAGGCTATGTCTTGAACCGGCAGACCTAGTGGTGGTGGCCCTTCATGATGAGTCTAGAACCCAATGTGAATGTTAAACCTTGAAGTGGTAGACCTAATGGTGGTGGCCTCCTTATTGTGTGTGATGATTAACCTTGAAACGATAGACCTAATGGTGGTGGCCCTTTCTAGGAAGATCAATGAGCTATCCTTAATATACCATGAATCGGTAGACCTAATGGTGGTGACCTTTCATGTGTAAGTGCATTGGGTCGGTAGTCCTAATGTTGGTGGCCCTCTCAAGTATAGTGATGTAATGTGATTGAAATACTCTATGGGAATGCAGGCTAAGCACCGAGAGGATATGGTAAGATGGAAACTCTCCCAATGTTAGGCTAGGATTCCAATGAACATCTTTCTATCCCATAACTATGTGCCCACATAGGATATTAGCTAGCGGATTCAATATGAGCTAATGTTACAGTTATACCTTAGGAAAGTAGAACACCTTTTACGGTGTGGGGTTACATGACACCGGATTCCATGTCTAGCTTGCATGGTCTATGTCAGTTAAACGCTTATTCCCATCATGTGAGATGTGCATTATGGTTTCTTGAGAGTATCTACAAAGTGTGGGTGGTAGTATGGGATGCCATCCATGCATTGCACGAGTAGGCTTTGAGAGGGTCATAGTGAGTTCTCTAAGTCTTAATGACTATTGTTTGAATGTCCTCCTAGGAAGAAGTTAAGGAGAATGTTGATCTAATGTCTAATGAATGAAAGTCCTCCAAATGATATTATTGAGTAATGTTGACTCTTATATGCTTAAATGTAATGATTCCTGCTATACTTGGATTGTATTATGAGTACTTCTTTGTCATGACTTATTGTATATGAATGTTCCCTGTCTATGGTGACTTAGAAGGAGTACTTAGTGTGAGTAGTAGTATGGGATGCTACTTGCACATTGCACAAGTATGACTTAGAGTTGTCTTAGATGTTGGTCTTAAGGTGATGGTGTGACTCATGTATTGTTTATGTCTCTTATATCCTCTATTGTGTAAAGGTTGAAAGGATGAATGGTAAGTTCACTTTTGGTAACCTTAAGGTGGTTCCTTAGTGTGGGTGGTGGTATGGGACGCTATCCATACATTGCACAAGGTATAGCTTGAGGGTTACTTGAGGTGAAGGCTTATGGTAAAGGTAAAGGTTTATATGTTGATCTTGTTCAAATGTGAAAATGTGACTTGAATGTTGGTTGTGACTTATATTAAGCCTATTTTATCAATGTTCATGAAGTTTTACCAAAATGTCATAAAAGCATGACTTTCAAATCAAATGTCCGTTTTAAGCATTTTTTGCATGGCTTCCATACTTGGTACTTTTTGTGCTAACCCTATTCTTCTCCATTTTTACCAAAGTGTAGGGTTTGGAGATATTGGTGTGCTATGATTGAAGGATATGTTTCTAAGGTGCTTGAAGATGAAGACTTTGTGATTCCTCATAGTTTCGAGGACAAAATCCACTATGTTCCCTTTATGTCTTTTAGTTTATGTTAAAGCTTAGTATGGGCTAAGTCCCAAATGTTGTATTCAAAGTATTAGATAGTTTGAGACATAGTGTACGAAGTCTAGAGAAGTCTTTCGCTTTCTTTTAATTAATTTGTCTTCGATTGTAAAAGAAAGTTTTTAATTCTTCTCTATTTTCCTATATTCTTATGTTCAAGAATGCTATGAGGCTTGTATTAGACCCCTCCGGTCGCATCTATGGATGTACCCTCGAGTCATGACACCAAGTATGCTCCGGCTATTTTGGTGGATCCAAGGGATATGATGAGTAAGTATTTGATGGGTGTGTCCAAAGTGGTAAGAAAAGAATGTTGTACGACAATTCTCCTTCATGATATGGCTATCTCACGTCTTATAGTGTATGCCCAACAAATTGAGGAATCAAAACACAAGAGAAAGAATAGATAAATGAAAAGAGCTTGGTCTGATGAACAAGGTCAGCCAAGGTTCAAAAAGAGATCCTCCAACAAAGATTCTCCCAACACTCCTAGGTTTAACCAAGAGAAAGGTAGTGGGTCTCCATTTCCTAAGCCTACTTGTACCAAATGTGGTAAGCAGCATCATGGGAAGTGCCTAGCCTGTACGGATGGTTGTTGTGGTTGTGGAAAGAGTGATCATCAAGTGAAAAATTTCCCTACACTCTCAGCAAAAGGAAGAGAGACCAAGCAAGATCCTCCTAGTAATCTAGTTCCCATTCCTCAAAATTATGGTCACTTCTATGCACTCCTGTCTAGAGAGGACAAAGGAGCCTATCTAAATTAAGGCACCGTTATGTTGATAATTCCCTACAGATGTAAATGTTTTATTAATATCCCTATGCTATTTGTTAGGCATTTATGTTAGCCTTAGTAGGGGTTTACTTCCAAGAGGGAGATGGTATGCTTAGATAGTAAGATTGTTGAGAGTTTTGATATCCCTATCTCTTTCTTCTATTCCTAATCAAGCTTGAGACAAAGAGTTCTTTGTGGCTTGTTTCATGATTTGAAGTCATGTGTGATTTATGAGTTTACATGATCTCCTTATGTTATGCACGTTCTTGATTGAATTCATGTTTAGAAAAAAATGAGTTTTCATTGTTTATTTGTTCCTCATGTTGTTATGCATTTAGTATAACTTGCCTATATGGTTCATGAGATGAATTGTTGAACATGCTTTAATGTGCATTAGAGAGTATTTGCATAATTTCCTTTATGATATTGTGTTGAGCATGCTTTGAATTGGAAAAGGTAGTTCCTCCAATGAATTTGAGAAATGTTTAAGTTTTCATGCATAATGGGTTGTTGGATGTAGTTCTTACTTCCTTGTGTTGCATTGAGTATGTTGAGATGAAGTTGATGTTTCCTTCCTTCAATTGAGCATTATTTGATGTTTCATGCATAATGGATTGCTAGTCTTGAGTCTTTAATTCTGTAAGGTGTCTAGATCGTCATTCGAGGACGAATGTCCCCAAGGGGGAGATATTGTAACACTCGGAAAACTAGTAGGTGAAACTAGAGCCTTACGTGAGAGTTTTAAAGTTTGATGTGTGGCTTAGAATCATAAAATGGATTCCCATACTTACGATGCAGGGTTTAGGGGTTAAACGTCACGGTACGACTCCCCAAGGACCAACAAAGGGTCCTTGAGTAGGACCCTAAAGACTAACCCCAAAACTGCCCAAATCAAGTGAGCAATAGATGGGACCTACGGGGGGTAGGTCCATCAATGCTTCGTGGGAAAGGCTCGTGGGGAGCTGCAGACCACCACCTACAGACCTGCAGGACGGCCTATAGACCCACTCACGGACTGTGGATCTTAGGTCGTGGGTCATGTCTGCAACCTGTCCAAGGTTTGGCCAAGGCTAGGGTTTCTTAGGTAATTCCCTTTTTAGTTAACTTGAAGTGGGGTCATTTTATATTGTTTTAATAAACCTATATAAGACTTTTTAAGTCATTAACCACCTCACACACCTCATAAATCCCAAGACCCAAGTTCATAACCAACTTTCCCCCAAAATTTTCTCTTTAGAACTCCAAGAAAGAAGAAGAAGATAAAGATCAAGCTAAGGTTTAATGTAGGGGACTTTTCCACTCAATTTCATGAGGATTCTTCACTAAGGTATGGTGGCTTTTCATCTATGGGTATCCTTCACCCATAGAGCCTTTCCAAAACCCCCAATTTCAAAACAAGAAAACCCAAAAGTTAGGATTTGACTTCGATCTCATGAATTCCTTTCAAATTCATTTTTAATGATTGAATTATGTTTGCTTATGGATATATTGATGATTTTATATAATTTTAAGTTGAATTAATCAAGAATCCATGAATTACCCTATTTTCCCAAATTAGATCTTAAAGTGTGGGTATTGATTGATGATTGTAGAATGCTATAGAATTATGAATGTTATGAATTGAATACTTGAATCATATTATTAGCCATGCGTAATGTAGTAATTCTAGGTTTGTTGATTGAATGTGATCCATGGTCCTTGAAGGGAAAATTATGAGAATTTTGTATAATCGTGATGCTTATGTACATGTTTTGTGAATACTTTGAAAGTAATGTGATTATGACTATAATGTAATTGTGATGATGTGAAAGGCTTTACTCACCTAAATTAATTGGTAGGCTAATGGCATACCTTTCATGTGTGATTAAAAGTGATCTTGACTTGATATACCTTGAATAGGTAGGCTAAGGGCATCCCTTTCTTGTGTAACTAAAAGTATCTTGACTTAATGAACCTTGAATCGGTAGGCCAATGGCATCCGTTTAATGAATGACTAATGAAGTATTCTAGGCTTTGTCTTGAATTGGAAGACCAATGGTATCCCTTTCATGATTAGTCAATGAACTATTGTAAGGATGAACATTGAATCGGTAGACCAATGGTATCCCTTTCATGAGGATCCAATGATCTATTCTAATGATTTACCTTGAATCGGTAGGTCGATTGGCATCCCTTTCATGTGTAATAATGTTAAAAGAGAATTAACTAATCCACATAAATTTAATGCTTATAACTGAGTGGATATTGTGAGGTGGAAGCTCTCCTTATGTAAGGTCGGGTTTCTAGTAACAACCTCCTTATCCCATAACTATGTGCCCACATAATTTATTAGCTAGTGAATCCGCCTAAGCTAAAATATTACCGGTTCTACCTTAGGCAAGTAGACCAACTCTTTTTGGTGTGGGAAATGACACTGGATTCCATGGTTTGCTCACATGGTCTATGTCGGTTAGGGCTTAATCCCACAATGAAAAAGAATGTGAGTTATGTACTATGGTTACTCAAGGAATTCTATGAAGTGTAGGTGGGGGTATGGGACTTCATCCATTCATTGCACAAGTAGGCTTTGAGAATTGTTATGATGTGTTCTTCAATGTATAATGACTAATGTAATAATGAATGCTTAACTTGGATTGTTGCTATATGTTGCTTTCCTTGACATGACTTACTAAATGTGAATGTTCCTTGTCTAATGAGTATTAACTAAAGCTGAGAATAAAGAGTGGTAAGAATGATAATGGTTGGTTAAAAGTGGTACTTAGTGTAGATGGGATTATGGGATCTTTATCTATACATTGCACAAGTATAACTTAGGGTTACTTATGAAATGGTTCTATTATGCTATGATGGTTTATATGTTGAATATGCTTGTGACTTATGCTTTTACACTAAAAGTGCATGATGATTCTCAAACTTGGTAAATGCATGCTTTTCAACTAAATGTCCCTTTTTAGCATGTTTTCAAGAATTTTTATGCATGGCTATCATACTTAGTGCATATTTGTACTAACCCATATTTTCTACATTTTTTCCCCACTAAGTGTAGGTTCCAGTTCTTAAGGTGATGCTCTATTGGTTCAACCTTGGATTGACAATTCTGCTAGCTTGTGGTGAGTCCTCAAGATTCGTGGATGTATGAGTCATTAGTAATTTCTTTCTAGTCATTTTATATTTCGGATTATGTTGAAAGGGGTGTAACCCTATTGTTGATTCAAAGATTGTATTAGATGGCTAATTGAGACAACTTTGACTTCCGCTTGCTTTTATAAAAGACTTTGATTGTATGGATAAAAGTATTAAATTCCGCATCATTTCTTTTATCTTATGTTATGATATACTAAGGGATTGTATAAGACCTTTTGGGGTCAAGTACGCCGTGTCACATCTAGGTGGTACTCCTGAGTCGTGACAGGAAAAGCGGATAAAAGGAAGAACGATAAAGATTTTTGCGAATGGATGATTTGTTTCATCAAATTAAGGATGTAAGTATTCATAGTGATGGGTTCGTTCACCCACACACCAATCATGAGTTTCTTTTATGATTTTCAACCATAAGATTGGGTATATTGAGTTCTTAATGAGTTTCTTGAAGTTCCATTCTTAAATCTTTAATGATGGGTTTCAATGAGTTTTTGAGATGAACGATATAAGTTTTAGGGTTTTTTTTTAGTAAATTTTCGTGTACTTATGTTTGGTATTCGAATTTAAGAGAGTTTGGAAGAAACCATTCGATCCTAGATGAAGTAGAGCCAAAGATCGAAAAGTAAAATTTGTCGGATTTTTTGGGAGGGGATTGGGTGACGCGCCACCGATGTGTCAGAGTGGGCTGGCGTGCCGCGCCAGAAGTGCGCCAAAAATAATGCTTTGTATTTTAGGGGCTGGCGCCCCGCGCCACTCAGTACGTCTGGGTCCCCTGCCCACATCTGTTTTACGTCGTTTGTCGCGTCTGAGTTCTTTTAAAGTGTACCTTCACTCCTCTTTTATACTAGCTACTCTAAACTACATCTAAATATCGAGAGATCATTCATAACATGAATCATAACCCTTGAATTCATAATTCAAATTCAAGGTAGAGTGAAGAGTAAAGTCTTGAGAGTTCTTTCGAATCATTTGAGAAGTTTTTTACAGTCTTTTAAAACTTGTTTGAAGACTTGAGTACTTGAGTTTGAGGATGAGGAGAGTTGAGTTTCATTTTAAAAAATGAATATATGTGAACTAAATAATCCCAAAGAGTAAATGTTTTTTTTTCTTTTAATAATGAAAAGAAACATCGATTTCCAAATGAGTTCATAAGGACTTTTTGGGTATAATCTCTTTTAAGAGAAATTTTTGAGTAATAATCTCAAAGCTTGAGGATGAGGAAGTGTTTTTAAACATATGAGTTGATTTATGTTATTCGGAGTAGTATTGAGCACCGATATGGGGACTAGTCAAATAATTTAAAGTCCTCATAAACCATGTAGCCAACGTGGGTAGAAAGGGTCATACTTTTTAGATGATTCCATATTTCTTCTTAAGCATAGCTTAGTGGATCGACTTAGTTGAGGATCTCTTATACTCCGGCAAGGTATAGGACAGTTCTGGCAGCGTGAGCAAGATGTTGTATCACCACTTAGGCTCATAGTGGTGATTGTCGGTTAGATTTATTTTGTATTTTTACATACAAACTGAGTTATATTGTATTTTCCAATACGTTGATTTGTTATCTACTTTTTAAAAAGATTTTCTCTATATCGCATTATTGTAATTGCTTTTATATTAAAATAAGTCGAAATTCAGTTGAGGTCGAGTTGAGTTGAGATGATGTAAGTTGTTTCTTCACTTCCAGTTCAAGCTTATGTCATGTTTTAGATTTCCCCTTGCATGGTCGTACATTCCATGTACTGACGCCATTTGTCCTACATCGTTTTATGATGCAGATACGGGAGATCAGGGTCATCAGCAGGCGCTTTATTGATACCACAACAATTCGAGTTAGCTTTGGTGAGCCTCCTTGCTTCCGGAGGATCCCTCATTTATATTTTATCAATTCAATTTTGTTATTAGGATGTCATTGGTCTTATCCCGACGTCCATCTCAGTTAGTAGAGGCTTCATAGATAGATTGACAGTAGTTCATGACTCTTTTCATTTTCAGTTGTTAATGTTCTACACTTGAGTTGCCACTTTGGATAGTGAATGTTTTATTTCTAAAATATTCTGAGTTTACCTTTTTGAGACAGTTGAGTAAAGTTTACTTTTATTGTTGAGGAAGTCTTCCGCTGAGAGTTGAGCCAAGTGAAGGGTCCGCTTGGGGAATGCAATGGTTCTCGAGTGCCGGCTACGTCTAGGGTGTAGTCTTGGGGAGTGACACTTCTCCCACCCAATTAACCTCTAAACTACGTTGTTTTGGCCCTATAAATAGCTTATAACCATTTCTACTCTTCAAACTAAGCCTAATTTCTCTCATTCACTCAAAAAATTCTCCAGTTTTCTCCAAATTCTCCAAAAGGTGAAGATCTAGGGTTTTAAGGTCTAGTTCTCCTTGCTATCATAGGGCTTTGATTATCAAGGTATGTGGAAATTCACCAATGGATCTCTTTCATCAATTGGGTCCCAAAAGAATCTCCATCTCCAATTCAAGTTTACCTAATTATCTGGGGCTTCATGCAAATCTCCATGGGTCCTACTCATCTTTATTAAATTGTTTATTTTCAATCTTATTGTGCATGAGTTGATTCAATTATATGGTTTGAAATTGATTTCATATCGACCCATGCCTATGTCTACTTTATGAACATAAATTATGTGTTATTCTTATGAACTTATGACTTATGAATTATGAATGATATGCATGTGTTTATTGAAAGGATGATTTATGAACTATGGATGCTTTGGACATGAGTATCAATAATTTGTGAATGGTTTTCTCACATATGAATGAAATCATGATATAGATGCTTAGAAAGGTAAGTGCTATTATGAAGAAGTTAACGAAATCATGATTTGAAAGGCGCTACTCTATGATGACTTATGATTGGATTGGTAGTTTAATTGTGTATTTTCAAGTATTTTGATATGAATATGATTATGTCTTTTCCATTGTGATTTACTACATCGAGAGGACTTTGAGATTGAGGCTCTCCCGTTAGTAGTTATCGGGTCTCAAGAAGCAATCTCTTTGTACCAAACTATGTGCCCCCTAGGATTGTCTTAAATGAGCTAGTTAGTTGATCCACAATATTAATTATGAATGAATGTGACGAAGTCTACCTAGGCAAGTAGATTCCCTTTTTTTGTGTGAGGGTCATGACAGATTCCATGTTTTAGCTCACATGGTCTTGTTGTTGGTCAATGCTAAATGTATATTTCTAGTACAAAATCCAGATCACGTATGAACCATTACACCTACAATTCAAGCACTACATAACAAGGAATTGAAGAAAGGATAAAACTAGTTACAATAGAGTCATCAATCTTCACTCCAATTGGTGAATTGTGAGGAGACTTGCTCTCCAAGCCTAAACCCAATCTCAAAAGTATGGAATGTTTCTGAAAACGTTAAAACATAAGATCTAAAATTGTTGTGCATGAGTGTATAATAGAATTTGGGATCCAATGGTAAATTTCCAGATCTGTTTAGAGGCCTGGAAATTTTACTATTCGCACTTGTAACATCCTTTCATGCGATCGCGATGTAGTATTGACTTGTTCTTCGCGTTCGTGACATCCTTTCATGCGATCACATGCACTATTTGTTTGTTGATTGCCATCACAACTTTTGACAACACGATTGTGATGCGTTATTTATCAGTTGACTGCAATCACAACCCTTAAACCACACGATCGTGATGCATAAGATCTTGTCGGTTCTAATTTTTAGTTTTAGTCCTCTCTTTGCTTCGATTTCACTTATTTCTTATTTTATGTTCCCAATCACTCTATATTTCATTTTCCTCCAAAACATGAAGAAAACCACATCAAATGCACCTATTATCACATAAACAAGGAAATAGCGTAAGATTAAAGATAAGATAAGCTATAAAAATACTCACTTATCAACACCCCCAAACTTGAATCTTTGTTTGTCCTCAAGCAATTTAGAATCACAACACAAAGAAACTATTCTTTTCAGCAACACCTATCATCCCTATATCTTCAATTTCACATCCATCCATTACCAAAGCACAAATAACATGACTTCGGTTGGTACTAACATATAGTCACCGCATATAAATTTTCATTGAAAACTCCATTCATTATCACAACATATTTTCAAGACTCGTGAATAATCAATTGACAACACCTCAGTCTCAAGAAATTACTCAAAATCACTAGTTCATTCACATGCACATTTGACTCATTTAGGATTTTTTTTTTAAATCACCACTTTCCTAATTTACATAACCTCGTAGGAAAGAAAATGTCCCAAAATTACTCACACGTGTATTAACAATTCAAGGGACAAAATCACAAACACTCTCATTCACAAAGAATATCTCATGAACACAAGTATCATGCCATAGGTTTGCCTTTATTTTCAATCATCACTGGCTTAAAAGGAATCGGTCGGAGATTATAAATGACTTGTATCAAGCTTGTAATATAGTATTAGAGAAGGTTAAAATAATATTTGGGTAAAAGTGACTAAAACCCTCCTTGAAAACTACGAAAAAATTCTTCTGATTGTTTCAACACCCTATTTCATTATTTTTCAACCCAATGCACACTTTTCTCACTTCATACAAGATGCCCGACATGCAACAATCTCACACATTGGAGGAATTCATTTTCTCTTTGTCACGACCCAAGGGTACCCCTTAGACGTAACATGCCATACAAGACCCAAGAGGCCTAATATAAGCCACTTAGCATTCATAGTCAAGATAATAGAAAACCAATAAAATTTAGAACCTTTTCAACACAATCAAAGTTTTGCAAACCGAAGCGGAAGTTTAATACACTTATCTCAAGAACCATCTAATACAGTAGAATCTTGGGATACAACCCGTACGATAATGTTCAAAACTAAAAATAAAAAGAATATACGGAAATGGTGCCTAAATCCTCGAATGCTATGAGGACTCACCAATCTTCAACCTTGCCTCTACTATAGATCCTAGCTACGGGGATGAGAGTCGGGAATGACGGACCCTACATTTGGATAAGAAATGTAGCAACAGTATGTGTTAGTACAAAAATGTACTAAATATGTGACTTGCATAAACATAAGAGTTAGAAAATATAAGTCATAAGCATAATCAATGCACATAATATATCATTTCAACATATAAGGAATACTTCTTTAAGTAACCTCAATTCATACATAGCCAAGTCATGGGTAATCCTCCACTAGTCTTACTCATCATGGAAGGTAACTCAAGCAAGAATCTAAGCTCATCACCTATCATACATAGCTAGGTTATCTTTTATAGACATGGGGAATCTCTTCTTGTCTTACTATAAAGGAACATCTAATCGCCTCTAGCCCTTCTTATCTTGGGATCATGGGTAGTCACCTCTAGTCCCTCTTACTATAGGATAATTGGTACTCGCCTCTTGTCGAACATACTTTAGGATCATGGATACTCGCCTCTAGTCCAACATCATGTGACAAGGATATTCAAATCTTCTCTTTCTACAAAGGAGCATTGGTACTCGCTTCTTGTCAAATTAACATTATAGGAACGTGGCTAGTCAACTCTTCTTCAACTTTAGGGAATAAGGGAAATTGCCTCTTATTCTATTCTAAGGATTGTGGGTAATCGCCTCATATCCTTTTCATTTAAAGGTCATGGGTAATCGCCTCTAGCCTCATCAATTTTGTAGTCTTTAGCTAAGATTCATTTTAGGTGAGCAATACTTTTAACCGAGAACCATTCAGTGTGAGAGTGAAGCACTACCTATCATAATAATCATATTTGCTTCAATATCAAAGCAATTCATAATGTACCTTATTTATCCTATAAGAATACATCTAATACCATAAATTCTCCTTTCATGGAATAAAACCCATTTACATCAGCTTCATCCTTGAAACATGGGTTAATCATGGGTACATGTAAATTCATCCTAAAAATGTGTAATCCTCTCAATTCATGTATAAACAATCATAATCCACTCAATTGGATCAACATTCATAAAGTCCCACAACTTAGAACAAAACCCTAACTCAAATTGGGGAATTTTTACTTTTCAATTGAGGAACTAGGGGCTTCATGGATGCAAGGGTTCCATGATGAGAAAAGCTATCATGCAATGTTATTAAATCCCACAGCGAGAAAGGGAATAGCCTCAACCGGACCGACTCCTAAGAGATGTTTTTGAACGAGAATGTCTGCACACATCTACAAAGTTTCGAAGATGCTCATGAGGATCCTCATGAGCCAGTCCGCTGAAAAGTCCCTTCAGTTGCAAGAGTTGCAACATAGTGCTCATTATGTGGATCACTGCATTTCCCTCGGCTGGGGTAAACGGATGACTCCAATACCTCCTATGAGATGGGGGCCATTAATGTTGGGCTCTTGGACATCGTTGAGATTTTTTATGACGTCTTGGTAGCCTACCTGGCTACCGTTGCTACCATAAACACTCATGCTTTCTGAAAATTCACACTGTAAACAAAACAAAACTAAAAATTAGGTAAGTAGACTACAACTAAAAGAACAAAAATTCTACTAATCTAAGAATTCCCAAATAATACAAATCCCCGGCAGCGGCGCCATTTTGATGTTTGCGTAATCAAGACACAACTTCCGATGCAAGTGTCTACGATCATACAATAGTTTAGTAATCCAACCAAGGGTTGAGATAGTTCCCAAGAGAGTGGTTTTGAGAATTAATAGAAAAATAAAATTTAGTTTGAGTGGTTTTGAGAATTAATAAAAAAATAAAATGTAGTTCTAACTAGTCGTAGCTAAAGACATTAACGATAAAGAACATTGTAAATTAAAGAGGGACACAAGAGTGTCAATTAACAATGGGGTTTTGTCACTAGTATGTAAAAACAACAAAGTAAACAAGGATATCTAAGTAATGAGAGGGGATCCTTGGGATGTGACGGGAATACAGGTTAAGCTAGATTAATGGGTACATGCTTTTGATGGAAGATTCATAGAATAATTTTGACTAGTCTAAACTTTAAGGGGGATAAGCTCTCTCTCGAGCAACTTACCCCATTTCAAATGCGTTCCTCTCGGACACCCACGTGCCGCATGAAGACCAGCCAACGCCTTAACCCATTCACTCTCTCGAGCTGAGTGTGTGGGAATGAGACTACGATTCACTCTCGAGTTAAACCTCCTGTCGATCCACTCCCATCGACCATCAATTTAGTAGTTTTAGTTTTACGACCTCTCTCTCGAGCAAGCTGAAAACACATAAATAAACTTGTATTTGCAACTACAAATTCATTAAATTCATCCACAACTACTAAACGAAATAACAATTAAACTACGATTAAATTATCAACAAGCAAGACCTAACAATTATCTTAACCCATATTCGCTAAATCACACCCAAGAATTGGGGGTTTTTAGCCACACATGTATAAGAGATAGAAATTTATACAAAATTGAGCTCGCATTCAACTGGGTACAAAGATTTAAGTCTTGATGCAGGCCAAAATTTAAGAATTCAAGAGACCCATATCCAAATCTTGAAGATGAAACATTTGGATATTCAAGTCTTCAAAACCCTCTCAATCTTAGAGTTAAAATATCAAAAATTAATATTCTATATTAAAATAATAATAATTGTTCCACACTTAAAACTACAACTCTAACTAGTATTTATAGTTTTCATAGATTTGTGATGCAGCAGATCATTCGGCGTTGTTACTCGGAATCGCCGATCAACTCGGCGATTCACCTTTTGGTGTAGTTCATCACCGGCTTGCACCAGCCTTCAGTATCGTCGTGCTCTGGGTGATTGGGCGACATGCTACTGCTTCATGGAACTTCTCAGCGATGCACCGACTGCTCCCTTTATCCATCGACTTGATCCTTTCCTTCAAGGTTCAGCACACTGGAACAAAAGGAGAAGTAAGACCCTTTGGTGACTCACCAAGTTGACTCGGCGATCCTCAGGCCTTCATTTCTTCGTTCTTTTCAGCCCTTTCAATCTTTTTTGTGACGTAGTGTCCATGCTTTCCTTCAAACTTCAAATACCTGAAACTTAAGGGTTTTCATCAGATATTGAGTTAATATAAGCATTAAAGGACACAATTTCTATTAAAATATAGCCCTAAATGAGTCCAAATTATGGACTCATCAGGTTTTCAACTAAAATGTCCTTTTTAGCATGATTTTTGCATTGCTATCATACTTAGTGCATTTTTATACTAACTCATATTTTTTCTACATTTTTACAAATTGTAGGTTCCGAATCTTAAGGTGATTTCTTTGGATTCAAGCTTGGATCGACTAGTCTCCTAGCTTGTGGTCAGTCGTCAAGATTCAAGGACGTATGAGTCTTTAGGAGTTTATTTCATATCATTTTATGTGTCGAACTATGTTGAAGGGATGTGACCCTATTGTTGATTCAAATTTCTATTAGATGGCCATGTGAGACAAAGTTAGACTTCCCCTTGCTTTCAAATAAAGACTTCGATTGTATGGATAAAAGTTTTTAAACTCTGTACCATTTTCTTATGTCTAATGTAATGAATGATATAAGGCTTGTATGAGACTCTTCGTTGTCTTGTACGCCGTGTCATGTCCTAGGTGTAGGCTCGGGTCGTGACACTTTCTAACATCGGCATAGGACTTTTGTCAACTTTGGGTTGTTCTCAAACTTTCTCTAATAAGTTGGACTTTCTCCATAGCCTCATGAGCTAACTCGGGTCCTATCAAGGAAATTTCATCCACCTCAAACGAACCTATAGGAGATCTACACCTCCTACCATAAAGAACCTCAAATGGAGCCATACTAATATTATAGTGAAAACTATTATTATAAGCAAACTCAATCAACAGTAAGTGATCATACCAATTTCCATTAAAATCGATGACACATGATCTCAACATATCTTCCAAAGTTTGGGTAGTTCGCTCAGCTTGCCTATTGGTTTGTGGATGAAAAGTCGTGCTACGTTTAACTTTAGTTCCAAGACCCTTTTGGAAAGACTTCCAAAACTGAAAAGTAAATTGAGTACATCTATCGGAGATAATGGACAAGGGAACTCCATGCAAACTTACCATTCCCCTATCTTCCACTTAATAGGAAACTTTGACGGAAATGAAATGGGCCGATTTTGTCATTCGGCCTACTATTACCCAAATGGAATCATATTGTCACCGTGTACGAGGCAACCCTACTATGAAGTCCATAGTCAAATATTCTCACTTCCAAGTAGAAATACTAATGTTTTGGGATAAACTTCCTGGTTTCTGATGCTCAACTTTAACATGTTTTGCAATTTGGAAACTTAGCCATAAATCCCACAATATGATTCTTCATCCCATTCCACCAATAGATCTCCCGCAAGTCACGATACATCTTGGTGGCTCCCGGGTGAATGGAATAGTGAGAACTATGGGATTCTAACAAGATCTGTTCCATCAAGTAATTAACATTAAGAACACACAAACGACCTTGATATCTTAGTACACAGTCTCCCCCATTGGAGAAAGCCTCAACAGACTTTCTAAGTACCGGTTCTTTCAATTATTCTAAGGTCGGATCAAGACATTGCTTACCTTTCACATCTTCACTAAACATAATTATAAACCATTTTGGACCATAACACCACATTTGGTGGAGTCCATTAAATCAACACCCAAACGGGCCAATCTATGTACATATCGTACCAATTCTTTATTTTCTTCATCTACATGGGCAACACTACCCATTGATAATCGGGTAAGAGCATCGTCCACCATATTTGCCTTTCCGGGGTGATAGAGAACACTCATATAATATGTAATACCCCGAAAACTAGTAGACTAAACTAGAGCCTTATGTGAGAGTTTTAGAGTTTGATGTGTGGGTTAAAATCATAAAATGACTTTCCATAGTTAGAATGAGGGGTTTAGGAGTTAAAAGTTAAGGTACGACTCCCCAAGGACCAACGAAAAGGGTCGTTGAGGAGGACCCCAAAACAGTCCCAAAAGATGTCAAAAAAACAGCCCACTCACGTTGAGGACCCACGCCCCGTGGGTCCACCCACGCCCAATGGGGGAGGGTCATGGATCAAGGGGTTCTATCCAGGTTGCAGGCCACCACCCACAGAGGTGCAGAACGCCCCATAGACCCACCCACGGTCCGTGGGTAGGGGTCTCGTGGGTGGGGCAGTTTTGGTGTTAAATCGTTTTAAGTTGGGGACTTAGGGGCTAATTCATTATTAGTTAGGGTTAAGTGGGTTCGGTTTATTTGTAATTAGACCACCTATATAAACCTAATAGACCCCTAAACTAAATCAATTAAATCATTCTTCCAAGACCCCAAAACAAACCCAATTTCCTCAAGAAATTCTCTCTCTGGGAAGCAAAGAAGAAGAGAAGAAAATTAGGGAAAATTCCTCCATTGTTGAAAAATTATGCAAGGGCTTTATATCCAAGTTATGTTAGATTACTCATCTATGTATTCTTCCATCCATAGAGCCCCTTAGATATCCCCTAATTGTGAAGATAAAACCCAATTCTAGCTAGGGTTTATTCCTATGTTGTGGATAGTGTTTGAGTATGGTTCCAATTGACTGGATAATGCTTGTTTATGATGGATTTAGTTTTGAATTATGATATTATTATGAATTCATATGTTTTCCATGGTAAACCCTAGTTTTATTGAAGAAATTTAAGAATGTGGGTTTATGCCTTGTGAAGTGAAATTAAGGATTTAGAGGTGACCTTCTAGAATTGATATTATGTATAGAAATTCATCAAGAATAAAAGTATGTAAACATTAATTGAATTAGATTAAAGATTATATGATGGATTTTGACTAGTAATGAATGAGATTGAGCCTTAATCATGAACTAAGACTAGAGCTGCTTAAATATGAAGCTTTTGACTAGATTATCTTGTGCTCTAGATATGTATGATGATTGTAAGAAGTAAAGCTTTGAGAGTAAGGCTTGTAGTCATGAATGATGATCACTAGGGCTTCAGAGTAAAGCTAATATGATGAACTATGAATGCTAACATTTTGAGAGTAAAATCTATATGAGAATAGAAGACTAATGAATAGTATTGTGATGAAAGATCTTTACCTACCTAATCTACCTCGTGAATGTTTGAATGCAAAAAGTGATAGAATCACACGAGTTAGGATGATATCCATGTTTAGTGCATGAACCCTAGGTGTGAATATTAAAAAATATGCTTTGAACCTCAAGGAGGTGAAGTACGAGAGTTTGATTGTAGTAATGGAACTACTTGAGCTATGAATATATCCATGTCTAATGTAGTAATTCTAGATATGTTGATATGATATGATTATGAATATATCCATGTCTAATGTAGTCATTCTAGATGTGATGATTTAATATGAGCATTGACCCTTGAAAGGGCAAGATATGATAGTATGCATGTTTTATGAAGTTTAGTACATGCTTTCGAAACACTTTCAATGTGAAGTGAATATGCTCATGACCTAGTTGTAGTGTTGTTGAAAGGTTAGCCTCATATAAACACTCAAGCATGAATATGATATAATGTGAAAGGTTTGTCACATGTAGTGATTCTAAGGTTGGAAGACTAGTCTCACCTAATGAATCTATGAGCTTTAGTATGAGTTATATGGATTGTGTGTCAAGACACCTTTCCACGAATATGAAATTAAGTCAAGACTTAACATGAACTCAATGGGAATTATGCTTAGCATTGAGTGGATATTCATATAAGATGGAAGCCCTAACGTTTGTAGAGGCCGGGTTTCTAGTAGAAATCTCTTAATATGAGAGCTCTCACATTTTGTAGAGGCCTAGTTCCTAGGAGAAATCTCGTGGTATGGAAGCCCTCATGATAGTTGATATACCGTGAGTTTACAGTATTGGTAATACATTTCGCTTGAGAGTTGTGTGTGTCTAGGGCCATTTTGTATTAGTTCTTATGTGTTTGTCTCATGTTTTTAGGAAATAAGTTCAGACGCAGAGATTTGAAGACACAGCTGAAAGACGTGTAGAAAAGGTCATCTACGGAGGTAACCTACGGACCGTAGGCCCAGTTACACCCCGTAGATGATGGACGTCGATGGGCAGGCAAGGCATGGCTAAAAATCAGGGAATTCTTGACTAAGTGTGGAACCACGGTTGCAACTTACGGACCGTAGATTGATCTACGGACGGTATTGTTGCTCCGTAAAATGTGACAAAAATTTGGTTCCAGCACCTGATGCTGAAATATCTAAGTATGGAGCTACGGAGAGGAGTTACGAACCGTATATTAACTTACGGTCTGTACTGTTGAACCGTCGAATGTCACAGAAGTTTGGAAGATTTTGAAGATTGAAAAATTGCCTAAGTCCTGAGCCACGGAAGGGACCTACGGACCGTAGATATACTTACGGAAGGTAGGTCAGTGTCGTAGATTGAAGACACGTCCTGTAAACTTTATTTCCTTATCTCGTTTCCTTTTTAGTTAGGACTTGTTTTACTATAAATAGGGTATGTAAACCTCGTTTTGGGGTTAGACTTTATTACTTTTATTCTAGTTCTTGACTTGGGCGATTAACTTGCAACTTTTGCTAATTCTTAATTTACTAAGTTCATTTTGAAGATTTTGGTGTTGAAATTCAAGTTGATGAAGTCTGGGTTTATTATTCTTCTTACGTAAGTTCATGATTTCTTCTTCTAAAACTATGAATCGTGTTCTTGCTAATATGGGTAACTAAATCCACAACTAGGGTTGTGGGAACCATGAGTGATTAACAAAGTATGAATAGTAACTAAGCAATTCTTGAATAGTGTTGTTGCATGCATTGATAATTCTTTCGTTTAGAAGTCTTTTTAACGAGTGAACGCGTTAGAACTTGCCTTGTTGCTACTTGCCGGACCAAAGAGGTAGTTAATAAGAAAAGAATTATCAACATAGATTTAGTGTGATACTATCTAATAGAATTAATGTCGATTGGTGTGAGGGTGAAAACTAAGCCATACATCTATGTGACGTCAAATATGAGGTAATTGTAAGGGTTAGTAAATTATACACACGTAGCCGGACCAAGGTGCGGGGTGAAATTCTCTAGATGCCGGACCAAGGATTTAGATATACATAACTTATCGCTTTGGATGTAATACACTAGGAAGGGATTGCAATTACTAGGATTACAGAGTAATGAACTTATGGGGAACACGTACTCCCTAGTTTCTTTTTCAATTTGATAACAACAAAAGTTTAAATCTTGCTTACTAATTACTTTCATAACATCCAAAATTTGTTACACAAATCCCTCCCCCCCGCTTTACTTATTTTTCACGAAAATACATTGGCTAAAAGAATATAATCGTTATTGAACTTAAGTCTAAACAATATTCCCCGTGGGATCAACTCTAACCTAAAAGTTGGGTTCTTCACGTGATAATGATCGCTTATGCTTCTGAAAAGAGGTGTAATTTGAGAGTTTCAATAGTAGAGGCCGGGTTTCTAGAAGCAATCCCCTAATTCCATAAACTATGTACCCTCGTAGGTTACTTAGCTATTGGATTCACCTAAGCTAAGAGTTTGGTCATACCTTAGGCATGTAGGATAACCCCTCTTTCGGCGTGGGTAGACATTGGATTCCATGTTAGCTCACATGGTCTATGTCGGTTAAAGCTAATTCCCACAATAAGAATATGAATTATGAACTATGGTTACTTAAGAAGCTGACTTAGTGTGAGTGAGAGTATGGGATCTTATTCATACATTGCCCAAGTATGCTTTGAGGGTATTCATGGTATGTTTCTTTTATGTTATGATGATCTATATGTTTAATATACTTGTAGCATATTGATCTTAGGCATATCTACATGCCTAGAAATATAATAATTCCCGCATTTAAACTGAGTTTAAATTCAATATGTGCTCTTTTATAGTTTTATTGAGTCTTTTATGTGTTTATCAGCTAACCAACATGATTAGTTGTGTAGGCGAGCTTAATTGGAGAAACGAGCTCGAAAATGGACAATCGGAACACAAAAGATCCGAGTCGAAAAGAATGAAGGAAGAAGATTGAAGAAATGCCATTCAAAGGCATCTCTGTATCCTCTCCGCGTCACAGAAAGGAATTCTATTTTGGCTCGTGAAATGGCAAATTAAGGCAGAGCCTTCTGTGTAGCAGCCGCGTCGCAGAGGGGTGCATTTTCTCGCACATAGAATAATAGATGTGTCTCCGCGTTGCGGAAAGGGTTAAAAAATTAATTAGCGAGAAACGACTTTGAGGCAGAGCATTCTGTGAAGTTCCTGCATCATGGAGAAGTGAAATTATGTGCAAATGGAAATTTAAAGAGGCCTCCGCGTGGCGCTCCTAAGCTTTAGTTTTGGCCTATTCGACTTTTAGTATAAATAGGTCATTATTTTATTTTATTAATTATTCTTTTTCTGGATTTTGAAAAACGACGACTTGGAACGTTTTCACCATTTTTAGGGTTCTTTCTTAAACTCCTTTCCTTTCGATCTCTTTATGTTTATTGAACATTGCTTGATCGTATCTTGGATTATGAGTGGCTAAATACCCTAGTTCTAGGGTTGTGGCTACAGGATGATTGTAATCTATTAAGTTTTCATTGGGTTAATGTCAATTATCATATGAATCTTTTTTATGTTTTTGTTTTTCATATTTCTTCACTAATCACCATTGAAATAATTACATTGTCCAAATTGAACTCGGGAGATGAATAAAGGGATAGAACGTGGCACATAAGGAGCATGATTAATTCTAAACAACTAGGGTTAATTTGTATCTAGGATAGGGATATACCTAGAAACCTTGCTTGGATAACTATACAGGAATAAATCGTAATGCTCGGTACTTAATGCATCCTATCCCCACTCAATGATGTAGTTAGGATATTATATATTATAAGTTATTAGAGGTCGAGAGATCATGATCACACATTTAACCATGTGATTCATTGATTTGATAGTTGATAAATATCCATATAAATGATATTGATTGCATGAATCCTGATAGAAGCTGCAGCCCTGGACTTCACCCAATCATTGTTTTTAAACCCTTGAAATTGAATCGCTTTTATTGCATTTTGTTACAACTCTAGAATTAGAAACTAAATCACTTTTGAAATCTTGGTAACACTTGTGCTTAGCTGAAAGTTAGAGAAATTGAGTGATTCTAAGCGGAAGTCCATGTGGGTACGATACCCAACTCTTTATAAGAGCCACTTAAATACTTAAATGACCATATGCACAAGTGTGTGCGATTTGGGTGCAACACATATGCTTAGTTTGGATTGTTGCTTTAGTTACCTTTTATGATATGATCGACTAGAGGTGATAGTCTCCTTGTCTATATGAAGTAAGCTAAGAATGAGACTAAGTGAAGGGTAACAATGAATATGGTGACTTCAAGGTTATGCTTAGTGTGAATGGCATTATGGAATGTCATTCATGCATTGCCCAAGTATGCTTTGAGGTTACTTAGGGGGATAGTGCTCTTATGATATGGAAAACTAAGACTTCACTAGGTATAGAGACTATGTTTAACGATGACAAAAAAAAGGATACTTAGCTTGGATAGGATTATGGGGTCTTATTCATGCTTTGCACAAGTATGTTCTGAGGTTAATTGAGAAGTAGTTCTCTTATGACATGATGGACTAAGGGTTGAATAATGCTTATATGATGCTTACGTTGGGGACATGGCTTATGATTATGATATTGCCTCTTATGCTCATAGTTTATGTTTCATGAAGTATTTCATATGATTATGGATTATAACTTATGTTGACTAACACTTATGTTATGCTCTTATGATGTTATGCTAGCTAACATATTTAGTACATTTTGTACTAACATATACTTTGCCTACATTCTCATCAAATGTAGGGTTCGGAGATTTGAGTTCCAATCTTGAGGCTAGGTTTCTAAGGAGCAAAGGAGTTCATGATTTGGTGAGTCCTCATAGCTTCGAGGACAAAAGCCAGTATTCCCTTTATGTCTTTTATTGTCATGTTTTGAGACTATTGAATGGGATTTGTCCCAAGAGTTTATTCAAAAGTTGTATTAGATGGTTTTAGATAAAGTGTTGTAAAGACTTCCGCTTGCTTATATAAAAGACTTTGATTGTATAGGTAAATTATTTAAAATCTTCGTACATTTCTATTAACGTATGTTATTATATGCTAAGGGCTTGCATGAGACCCCTTTGAGGTCAAGTACGCCATGTTACATCTAGGGTGTACCCATGGGTCATGACAACCTTGGTAATGAGAGCACAAGGTTTAGAATGTTTCTAGGATTGTCTCAAACCCATCTAGTAGAGTCTTGTTCATAAATAGGAAGCGCACCACATTTATGAATAGAAGGCTATTCGATGCTTAGGAAACTTCACTTCTTCATTCTCTAAGTCGTGCCATAGAGTTTAACTCTATTAGGTCTTTCTCCTAATCTATGCCCTATGGTTTTCAGGCTATGGCTGATACAAGAATGAGGAAGATAATGTGGGACAAGAGGTTCCTCTCCAAGATCCTCCCCAAGCTCAAATTGACCCTATATGGGAGAATGTGCCTAATGCAGAGGTTAGGTCGGCTCTTCTAATGTTGGCTCAAGCCATGAAGGCGCAAGCCAATAGACAGGTTGTAGCTCCACCGAACCCATTAAGGGGATGGCTTCTTCTAGACTGAGGGAGTTTTTAAGGATGTACCCTTCGGAGTTTTATAGCTCCAAGGTGGAAGAGAATCCTCAAGAGTTTGTAGAAAAGGTCTCGAAGGTGTTAGACTTTATGAGAGTGACTCTAGTAGATAAGGTGTAGTTAGGTTCTTTTCAAGTCAAGGGGGTTGCACAAATTTGGTATGATCAATGGTAAGAGACTAGACCAGTAGGAATGGGCCCCATAGAGTGGAAAGGGTTCAAAAGTGACATTGGGGACCCACACCCCGTGGGTCCACCCAGGCCCCATGGGGGAGCGCCGTGTGTCAAGTGGTTCCATACATGTTGCAGGCCACCACCCACGGAGGTGCAGCACTCCCTGTAGACCCACCCAAGGTCCATGAGTATGGGTCTCGTGGATGGGGCAATTTTGGTGTTAAATCGTTTTAAGTTGGGGACTTAAGGATTAATTTTTTATTAGTTAGGGGTTAAGTGGGGTCATTTTATTTATAATTAAGCCACCTATATAAACCTAATAGACCCCTAAACTAAATCAATTAAATCATTCTTCTAAAACCCCAAAACAAACCCAATTACCTCAAGAAATTCTCTCTCTAGGAAGCAAAGAAGAAGAAGTGAAGCAAATTAGGGAAAATTCCTCCATTGTTTCAAGATTATGTGAGGTATTTATATCCAAGTTATGTTAGCTTATTCATCTATAGATTCTTCCATCCATAGAGCCCCCTAGATTCCCCCCTATTGTGAAGATAAAACCCAATTCTAGCTAGGGTTTCTTCCTATGTTATGGGTAGTGTTTGAGTATGATTCCAATTGAGTGGATAGTACTTGTTTATGATGTATTTAGCATTTAATTATGATATTATGATGAATTTATATGTTTTCCATTGTTAACTCTAGTTTAATTGAAGAAATTGAAGAACGTGGGTTTATGCCTTGTGAAGTGAAATTGAGGACTTATAGGTGACCTTCTATAATTGATATTATGTATAGCAATTGATCAAGAATAGAAGTATGTAAACCTGAATTGAATTAGATTAAATATTATGTGATGGATCTTGACTAGAATTGAATGAGATTGAGCCTTTATAATGAACTATGACTAGAGTTTCTTAAATATGAAGCTTGTGATGTAGATATGTATGATGATTGTAAGAAGTAAAGCTTTGAGAGTAAGAATTGAAGTCATGAATGATGAGCACTAGGGCTTGAGAGTAAACCTAATATGATGAACTATGAATGCTAAGGCTTTGAGAGTAAAATCTGTATGAGAATAGAAGACTAATTAATAGAATTGTGATGAAAGATCTTTGCCTACCTAATCTACCTCATGAATGGTTGAATGTATAAAGTGATAAAATCACACAAGTTAGGATGATATCCATGTTTAAAGCATGAACCCTTAGTGTGAAGATTTAAAATAGGCTTTGAACCTCAAGGAGCTGAAGTATGAGAGTATGCTTGTAGTAATTGAACTACTTGAGCTATGAATATATCCATATCTAATGTAGTAATTCTAGATATGTTGATGTGATCTGATTATTAATAGATTCATGTCTAATGTAGTCATTCTAAATGTGATGATTTACTATGAGCATTGACCATTGAAAGGGCAAGATATGATAGTATGCATGTTTTATGAAGTTTAGTACATGCTTTAAAAACACTTTGAGAGTGAAGTGAATATGCGCATGACCTACTTATAGTGTTGTTGAAAGGTTAGCCTCATATACACAATCATGCATGAATATGATATAATGTGAAAGGTTTGTCACATGTAGTGATTCTAAAGTTGGAACACTAGTCTCACCTAATAAATCTATGAGTTTTAGTATGAGTTATATGGATTTTGTGTCAAGAAACCTTTCCATGAAAATGAAATTAAGTCAAGACTTAACATGAACTCAATGGGAATTATGCTTAGCACTGTGTGGATATTGATATGTGATGGAAGCCCTGACGTTAGCAGAGGTCGGGTTTCATGTAGAAATTTCTTGAGATGGGAGCTTTCACGTTAGTAGAGGCCGGGTTCCTAGGATTAATCTCGTGGGAGGGAAGCCCTCACGATAATAGAGGTCAGGTTTTTAGAAGAAATACCCTTATCCTATAAACTATGTGCCCTCGTAGGTTACTTAGCTATTGAATCCACCTAAGCTAATAGTTTGGTCCTACCTTAGGCAAGTAAGACAACCTTTTTTCGGTTTGGGGTAGACACCGGATTCTATGTTAGCTCACATGGTCTATGTCGGTTAAGGCTAATTCCCAGAATAAGAATATAAATTATGAACTATGGTTAGTTAAGAAGCTTACTTAGTGTTAGTGAGAGTATGGGATCTGATTATGCATTGCACAAGTATGCTTTGAGGGTATTCTTGGTATGTTCCTTTTATCGTATGATGATCTATATGTTTAATATGATTGTGGATTATGTTTATGATGTATGCTTAATACTGATTGTTGCTATAGTTGCCTTCCATGATATGATTGACTAGAGGTGATAGTCTAATTGTCTATATGAAGTAAGCTAAGAATGAGATCAAATGAAGGGTAAGTTTGAATATGGTGACTTCAAGGTTATGCTTAGTGTGAATGGTATTATGGGATGTCATTCATGCATTGCACAAGTATGATTTGAGGTTACTTAGAGGGATAGTGCTCTTATGATATGATAGCGTAAGACTTGACTAGGTATAGAGACTATGTTTAATGATGACCAAAAAGGGATACTTAGCTTGGATAGGATTATGGGGTCTTCTTCATGCTTTGCACAAGTATGCTTTCAGGTTACTTGAGAAGTAGTTCTCTTATGACATGAAGGACTAAGGGTTGAATAATGCTTATATGATGCCTATATTCGGGACTTTGCTTATGATTATGATATTGCCTCTTATGCTCATTGTTTATGTTTCATGAAGTATTTCGTATGATTAGGGATTATGTCTTATGTTGACTAACCCTTTTGTTATGCTCTTATTATGTTATTCTAGCTAACATATTTAGTACATTTTGTACTAACGCATTTTTTGCCTACATTCTCATCAAATGTAGGGTTCGGAGATTTGAGTTCTAATCTTGAGGCTGGGTTTCTAAGGAACAAAGGAGTTGATGATTTGGTGAGTCCTCATAGCTTCGAGGAAAAAACCCACTATTCCCTTTATGTCTTTTATTTTCATGTTTTGAGACTATTATATAGGCTTTGTCCCAAGAGTTTATTCAAAAGTTGTATTAGATGGTTTTAGATAAAGTGTTGTAAGTACTTCAGCTTACTTTTATAAAAGATTTCGATTGTATGGATAAAGTTTTTAAATTTTATGTACTTTTATATTATCTTATGTTATGATATACTAAGGGCTTGTATGAGACACCTTCGGTGTCAAGTATGCCATGTTTCATCTAGGGTGTACCCCTGGGTCGTGACATAATAATCTTTAAGTAACTCTAGCCACCTTCTTTGGCGTCGATTAAGATCTTTCTGATTGAACACATATTGTAGGCTCTTATGGTCGGTGAACAGATCTACATGAACACCATACAAATAGTGCCTCCAAATATTTAAGGCTAATACGCCCACCACTAGTTCAAGATCATCGGTAGGATAATTCTTTTCATGAACCTTAAATTGTCTCGAAGCATAGGCAATAACCTTCCCATTTTGCATAAGCACACATCCTAACCCAATTCTTGTGGCATCACAATAAACAACAAAGCCACGAGTCCCTTCCGGTAAAGTCAACATCAGATCGGAAGTAAGTCTATCTTTCAAATCCTGAAAACTCTTTTCACATGCTTCAGACCATATGACTTTGGTTTTATTTTGAGTCAAAGTTGTCAATGGAGAGGCAATCAAAGAAAAACCCTCAACAAATCTTCCCTTGTAACCATCTAAACCCAAGAAACTTCTAATATCCGAAGGGGACAAAGGTTTTAGGCCGACTCTTGACCGCATCCTTCTTCTTAGGATCTTTCTCAATACCCTTACTTGAAACAATATAGCCAAGAAAAGCTATGGACCTTTGCCAAAACTCACATTTGCTAAACTTTGCAAAGAGTCCCTCGTCCTTGAGAATTTGCAACACAATCCTCAAATGATTGGTGAGATCATCGTCACTTCTCGAATAAATCAATATATCACCAATGAACACAATTACGAACATATCAAGGTATTGTCTAAACATCGTATTAATCAAATCCATAAATGCCACCGGAGCATTAATCACACCAAACACATCACCAAATACTCATAATCATAATACCGGATTCTTAAAGCCGTTTTTGGAATATCATCATCTTTAACCCTCAATTGTTGATAACCCGACCTAAGGTCAATCTTGGAAAAGTTACTCGCTCTTTTTAGTTGATCAAATAAATTATCTTTTCTTGAAGAGGATATTTATTCTTAATGATCACCTTATTCGATTGCTGATAGTCAATACGCATACGAAGTGAACCATCTTTCTTCTTCACAAACAAAACTGGAGCTCCCCATGGAGCGATACTCGGTCGGATAAAACCCTTATCCAACAAATCTTTCAATTGCTCCTTTAATTCCTTAAGTTCTACCGAAGCCATTTTATAAGGAGGAATAGAAATAGGTTGAGTATCTCGAAGAAGGTCAATACTGAAATTTATTTCCCTTTCTTTAGGAATAGAAGGTAGATTGTCTGGGAACACTTTCGGATACTCATTAATAACGGGGACCGACTCAAGAGTAAGGGTTTCAGAATTCATAGTCGTGGTGCCAGCTGTGGTCCTTGAACAGTGGCTTGAAAAACCACCCCTAAAAATCTTCACCCCACACACCCACCTCCATGACTCGTCAAGGCCTTCGCGAGACATCAAGTGGCTCGTGGGAGGAAGTTGTCATGGAGAGCTCACTGCCTAGCACTTCACGGGCACCACCATGAGTCGTGGTACCCTTCACGGGGCATTATGATTCTCGTGGGAGGTGACCCTCCCTTTGTTGGGTTTTGTGAGCCACCACGGGCAAAAACACGACTCATGGTGCCCTTCACGGTCCGTGTGGGCCTTCATGAAGGGTGCTCAGGCTCAAATCATGGTTTGTGACCTCTCACTTGGTCCCTTGCTTAGACTACTAGATTCCGAGGTGTTATATTCATATTCTTGATCTTTCTTTATTTTTTTTCTAGACTTTTCTTTATTTAACTCTTTTTCCTCTTTTCTTTGATTCATTTTTTTCATTGCTCAATTTCATGCCCTCATGTGATTAGCATCTCCCCAATTTGTTTCCAACAACACCCCAAACTTAGGCTTTTACCTTCAACTTTCACAATTTTTAAAGTTCAATGAGGGAAAGGTTCAAAAGAGGATTACTTTTAAAATGGGCAAGGCTTGTACTGAGGTTTCCAAAGATAATGTATTAAGCTCAAAAGGGTCATTTGGTGCAAAGGTAGGCTTTTTCGATCAAAAATCACAAAGACTGCCTATGATCATTTCTTCGACAAAAATTCATAAAGACCAACATTGAAAGACTAATCAAGCAAGTTCTAGCTAGCACAAGTAAGCACAAGGAGTTATTAAAAAAAAAAAAACTCACCACACATGGCATGCAAGTTAATCAAGATGTCTCAATTTTTACTTTCTTCACAAGCACAAATGATATCATACTTTAAAACCACTAACGAGTTAAGAGTCATAAAAAGAGCCACAAGATTTGTCACAAAATCATTCACATCAGGCAATTGTTTTCAATAATTTGGAGGAGAGGCTCATGTTTGCACAATGCAGGATTATCTCAATAATACCAAACAAGTCACATTCTCCCAAAAAGATGACGATTTCCATAAAGAAAGACGTAAGACAATCCATCATTGGAAAAATTTATGCATCTCTTTGAGGTATGGCTACTCAGATTCACATATGAGCTATGGCTACTCAAACTTCACCACATATGGTTACTCAGACTAAAACATATAAACATCCCGAAAATAAATTCATAACCAAAAGATGATTTCCCCTTAAGAAAAATGTCACTGTATCTATCATTGGGCATCGCCACTCAACAACATCACACACTAAAAATAAACAAACTATAAAATAAAATAAACAACTAACAAGAATTAAAAACAAAAAATTACTAATCCAACACAATCTCAATAAAATCTCGACAAGGGTATATCGTGTCAGGACCCAAGGCTAGACCTTAGATGCGACACGGTGTACTCGATCCCGAAGGGGTCTTATACAAGCCTGATAGCTCATTCATTGCATAGGTAATAACAATAGTATAGAATTAAAAACTTTTTATTTAAAACCATACAGTCTAACATTCAAAAATATTTAAACGTAAGCGGAAGTCTATATCTCACAGGGACATCTTAGACACAATCTTGAACAAAAATAGGGACACAACCCTTTACAATTGAAAAGACTAGAATTGTCTATTACATGAAAAAGGAAATAAACTTCAAAAAGACTCTTGTCCTCGATCTATGAGGACGTACCACTTTAGCCTTGGAGGAAATCTCAATCCAAGCACTTCAATCTAGAGAGAATCAATCACTTGCCGGAACCTACAGTTGTAGTAAAAACATAGAAGGATGGGTTAGCACACAAAAATGTACTAAGTATGATGACTATGCAAAAACATGATTTAAGAGGGACATTTTCGTTGGAAACCATGCATTATGCCACTTTTTAGAAATATCATGAACAATAGCATAAGAGACATCAAATATAAGTATAATCATCATACAAGTCATAGCATCACATTTGAACAATATCAACATTTAAGCCATTACCTTCACGTTAGACCTTCACCTCAAGTAACCCTCATGCTATACCTTGTGCAATGTATGGATAGCATCCCATACCACCATCCACACTAAGGCACTACATTAAGGTCACCAAAAGTGAAATTACCAATCCTTCCTTTTCACCTTTGCACAATATCCACACATAAGATTTAAGAGGGACATTTTCGTTGGAAACCATGCATTATGCCACTTTTTAGAAATATCATGAACAATAGCATAAGAGACATCAAATATAAGTATAATCATCATACAAGTCATAGCATCACATTTGAACAATATCAACATTTAAGCCATTACCTTCACGTTAGACCTTCACCTCAAGTAACCCTCATGCTATACCTTGTGCAATGTATGGATAGCGTCCCATACAGTAACCCTCATGCTATACCTTGTGCAATGTATGGATAGCATCCCATACCACCATCCACACTAAGGCACTACATTAAGGTCACCAAAAGTGAAATTACCAATCCTTCCTTTTCACCTTTGCACAATATCCACACATAAGAGACATAACATTTCATAAGACATGACAAGGAAAGATAACTCATAATATAACCCAAGTACATCATGCATCATCACATTAAGCATTTAAGAGTCAACATTCTTCAATAACTTCATTTAGAGGAGTTTCATACATTAGTCATTAAGACTTAGAGAACTCATTATGACCCTCTCAGAGCCTACTCGTGCAATGCATGGATCGCATTCCATACTACCACCCACACTTCATAGAACTTCTGAAGAAACCATAATGCACATCTCACATGATGGGAATAAAAATTAACCGACATAGACCATGAGAGCTAAATCATGGAATCCGGTGTCATATAATCCTACACCGAAGGAAGGTACTCTACTTGCCTAGGGTAGAAGTAGTAAACATCCTATGTAGACACATAGTTATGGGCTACCAAAGAAGTTCATTGGACTCTAACCAAACATTGGGAGAGTCACAATCTTAGCCATATCCACTCGGTGCTTAGCCTCCATTCCCATAGAGTAGTTCATTCACATTACATTGTTGTACTTGAGAGGGCCACCAACATTAGGCCTACCGACCCAAATCACATACACATGAAATGTCACCACCATTAGGTCTACCGATTCAAGGTACATTTAATGATAGCTTATTGATCTTCCTAGAAAGGCCACCACCATTAGGTCTACCGTTCCAAGGTTCATCATTTCACACAAGAAAGGGCCACCACCATTAGGTCTACCATTTCAATGTTTAACATCACATTAGTTCCTAGACTCATCATGAAAGGCTGCCAATATTAGGTCTACTAATCCAAGGTTTAGCCTAGAGTCATTCATTCATTCATTCATTCTTGAAAGGCTACCAACATTAGGTCTACCAATTCAAGACATTAAGACATCCAGTCAAGATACATTCATCACATAAGAAAAGGATGCCTAAGCCTATCAATTCAAGATATACAATATATATAAAAGACAACACTTCACATTCCATCATCATCATTCATTAGTGTCAAATTGAGAAACAGCCTTTCAATATTAATATAAATACATTCAAGGAAAGATCATCTTAACTTCATTAGATTCTCATTCAAATACTTAGTAAGTAAACACCTCCACCTTTGAAGTGGATCAATAGGTCAAGCACAATTCTACTTCAACATGAAATTTAGTCAAAACTTGCCTTCAAGGCCATGAATCTCAAATCATCAATACACCAACATTTTACCATAATTAAGGCATAGATAATAATACAATTCGATTACCCAAAGAAATTTAGACATATTATAATCATAAGCTTTCATAATCAACAACCCCACTTCATAAATGCACAATTCAGGAATTCAGAGAACATCATGTGTTCATAGAGTATTTTCATCATAACTCATCAATTAAACACCAATACAATCAGAATATGACATTAGTAACCATTTGAATTTGTTTAAGGAAAAAACCCATGAGATTGAGTAAAACCCTAGGTTTTTTCATGAACTTGAAAACTTTAAAGATCTACTTTAAATGGACTCTAGGGGTGAAAGCTACCCCTAGATGAAGGATCACCATACCTTTATATAGATTAATTCCATGAAAATCCACTCAATTAGCCTTCCTCTTCAAGCCCTAAGTCTTCTTCTTCTCTTGGTCTTCAACGGAGTGAGAATTGATATTTGGAGAGGGAGGGGTTTAGATTTGGGAAATTTGAATAATGAAATGTAAAATAGGGTTTTAATGTTTTAATACTCTTAAAATATCTTAATAAACATAAAATAACCATCCAAACACTTATTAGGACTTGGGGTGAATTAACCAATCCACCCCTACCAAGGCTGAACCACCTGACAGATTGCAGTGGTGATTCACGCCCTGGACTCATGGACTGTGAGTTCATTAACGGACCATGTTGTTGTTCTGTGGTCTGGGGCTGCAGCATGGTTTCGGGGCCCTTGACCTACGGAGTTCATCCACAGGGCGTGGATCCCTTCCGTAGGTCACCCTATTTTTGGGCAGTCTTGGTTTTCCTTGGGGTCTTGGGGGTAAAGCTTAAGGTCCTCCTCAAGGACCCCTAGGGTGGTTCATGGGGAGTCGTACGTTGATGTTTAACCCCTAAACCCCTCAACCATAGCTCGGGACAATACAAAACAACATGAAAGCTCACTCAAACCTCACATTAAACTCAAACTAACACACGTTAGGCTCTAGTTTAACTTATTCATTTTTAGGGTCATTACATTATCCCCCACTTTTGAACATTTATCCTCGAATGACACTTTAAACACATTAAGGGGTTAACGACTCAAAACTAGCAGCCCATAAATCATTCCACATCAATATAATGCATAAACTATAGGAGGAAACATCAACTCCACATCAACAAGCTCAAAGCATATACAAGAAAGTAGGAACTACTTCTACAAACTCGTTATGCAACAAACATCTCATTTCTCATTTCATTGGAGGAACTTCCTTCAACAACTCACATCATTCTCATCATAACATCATTAGACAATTATGCAACACTTTAAAAAACACATTTAAGCATGTACAACAAGTCAACTCATGAAACATTAAGACAACTTATTATAGATGCATATTAACAAGAGGAACACACAATTATGAAAACTCATTTTCTCATATAAACATAAACTTCATCAAAACATGTATAACATAAGGAGACCATGGAAACTCATATTCACACAAGACTCCAAAACATGAAACAAGCTACTAGGAACTCTTGGTCTCAAGCTTGAATAGGAATCGAAGGAAAGAGATTAAGATATCACAACTCTCAACAACCTTACTATTCAACATACCATTCCCCACTTAAGAGAAAACCCAACTAAGCCTAACATGAAAAACAACATAGGAACCTCAACAAGCCATTCACAACCAAAATGAACTACCACTTACCAGTACCTTCATCTGGATTAGCTCCTTTGTCTTTGTTAGCTTGAAGAGTACAGAAACGGTTCCACTTTGGAATATTATGATCCGGACCTTTAAGAGAAGCTTGTTTGGCCTTCCTTCCTCTAGCCGTAAGAGTAGGACAATCTTTCACTTGGTGATCATTCTTTCCACACCCATAGCACCCACTAGTACTGGCTAGGCATTTCCCAAAATGCTTCTTCTCGCAATTGTGACAAGTAGGTTTAGAAGATGTAGACACACTAACTCTCTCTTAGTTACCCTTAGGAGTGATTGAAGAGTCTTGGTTTGGAGCTCTCTTCTTGAACCTAAGTTGACCTTGATCATCGAGTCTAGACCTCTTCAACTCCTTATCATTCCTATTAAGTTTGGACTCCTCAATAGATTGAGCATACACCATGAGTCTAGAAAAGTTCATGTCATCATGGAGCATCGTCGTATGGCACTCTTCCTTAACTAGGTCGGATACACCGGTAACAAACCTACTCATTTCATCTCTAAGGTTGGACACCAAAGATGGGGCATACTTAAACAATTGGGTAAACTTCAAGGGGTACTCTTGCACATTCATGTTACCTTGCCTAAGGTTGATAAACTCCTCTACCTTAACCTCTCCCTTCTCACAGGGAAAGTACCTTCCAAGGAATGCTTTCTTAAACAACTCCCAATATATGGGTCCCGCTCCAACCGGCCTATTGGCCTTCCATTGAGTAAACCAAATTCGGGCAACGTCCTTCAATTGATAGGCCTCAAGTTTCAGTTTTCCAATAAAAGTCACTCCCACAGCATTGACTATCTTATACACCTCATCCAAAAACTCTTGGGGATCCTCTCCCATCTTAGAGCCTAGAAATATCGGAGGATTCATCCTCAAAAAGTCTCTCAACCTAGAAGCCATAGTACTCACATTGGGGTTCACATTAGCCTCAACACCCCTAGTAGTTTGAGCCGTCATGTCTTGAGCTTGAGTAGTAACGGCTTGAGCCGTCATCAAAAAAGCCGACCTAACTTCTTCATTGGTCATAGTCGGGGGATCCACTGGAACTTGATTTCCTTAAATGCCTAGAGGAACTTGGTCACCTTGAAGACCTTGGGTAGGAACTCCCTCATTCACAATTTCCTCTTCCATCCTTCTTGGGTTAGACCTTGTATTCATATCTTATAAACACAATAGAAGGGTTAGGAAAATGACACTTATATAGTTAAACTCTAAGGCACGACTTCAAGAATAATGAAAGAAGTGTAACTTCCTAACGTCATATAGTCTCTCGCTCATAAATGTGTCGCGACTCACGCCGATGAACAAGACTCTACTAGACGTGGCTTGTGAGACATCAACCCTAAAAACCATTTCCAAAATCTTATGCTCTGATACCATGTTTATCAGGACCCAAAGTTTTCCCCTAGATGTGAACCGGCGTACTCGACCCCGACATGGAATTATACAAGCCTCATAGCTCATTCATTGCATAGGTAATAGAAATAGTATGGAATTAAAAACATTTTATTTAAAACCATACAATCTAACATCAAAAAGCATTTAAATACAAGCGGAAGTCTATATCTCACATGGCCATCTTAGACACAATCTTGAACAAAAATAGGGACACAACCCTTTACAATTGAAAAATGGGTTAGCACACAAAAATGTACTAATTATGATGACCATGCAAAAACATGATTTAAAAGGGACATTTTGGTTGGAAACCATGCATTATGCCACTTTTTAAAAATATCATGAACAATAGCATAAGAGACATCAAATACAAGTATAGTCATAATACAAGTCATAGCATCATATTTGAACAATATCAACATTTAAGCCATTACCTTCAAGTTAGATCGTCACCTCAATTAACCCTCGTGATATAACTTGTGCAATGTATGGATAGCGTCCCATACCACCATCCACACTAAGGTACCACAATAAAGGTCACCAAAAGTGAACTTCCCAATCCTTCATTTTCACCTTTGCACAAAATCCACACATAAGAGACCTAACATTTCATACGACATGACAAGGGAAAATAACTCATAATATAACCTAAGTATAGCATGCATCGTCACATTAAGAATATAAGAGTCAACATTCTTCAATAACTTCATTTAGAGGAGTTTCATACATTAGTCATTAAGACTTAGAGAACTCACTATGACCCTCTCAAAGCCTACTTGTGCAATTGCATGAATGGCATCCCATACTACCACCCACACTTCATAGAACTTCTCAAGAAACCATAATTCACATCTCACATGATGGGAATAGGCATTAACCGACATAGACTATGAGAGATAAATCAAGGAATACGGTGTCAAGTAACCCTATACTGAAGGACGGTGTTCTACTTGCCTAGGGTAGAACTAGTAAACATCCTATGTAGGTACATAGTTATGGGATAAGAAAGATGTTCATTGGACTCTAACCTAACATTAGGAGAGTCACCATCTTAGCCATAGCCACTTGGTGCTTAGCCTCCATTCCCATAGAGTAGTT